>NW_007729207.1:265250-319800 GCF_000696425.1 Galeopterus variegatus | reverse complement strand
ACAATAACTAACTACATTGTATATTGACAAAATAAAAATAAAATAAAAAAACAAACAAACAAAAAAAAAGATCAGTTGGTTGTAAGTCTGTGGGTTGATTTTGGGGTTCTCTGTTCTGTTCCATTGTTCCAAATGTCTATTTTTATGCCAGTACCATGGAGTTTGGGGTACTATAGCTTTGTAGTACAATTTGAAGTCAGGTAGTTTTATGCATCTGGCTTTATTTTTCTTGTTCAGGATTGCTTTAGCTATTCAGGGTCTTTTGCAGTTCCATATGAATGTTAGGATGTTTTTCTATTTCTGTGAAGAATGTCATTGGTATTTTGATGGGGATTGCACTGAATCTGTAGGTCGCTTTGGGTAGTATGGACATTTTCACAATGTTGATTCTTCCATTCCAAGAGCATTGAATGTCTTTTCACCTTTTTGTGGCTTCTTTGATTTTTTTTCAGTAGTGGTTCGTAGTTCTCCTGTAGAGATCTTTCACCTCTTTGGTTAAGTGGATTACTCGGTATTTTACTTTTTCGGTGATTATTGTAAATGGGCTTGCTTTCTTAATTTCTTTTTCTGCTAATTCATTATTGGGGAATAAAAACACTACTGATTTTGAGGTATTGATTTTGTATACTCCAACATTACTGAAATTGTTCATCATATACTCTGGTTTCTCTTCAGATCGCATAAATCTTTGGCCTTTTACTGAAATTGTTCATCAGTTCTAAGAGTTTTTGGGTAGAGTCTTTAGGTTTTTCTATATATGGAATTATGTCATCAGCAAACAGGGATAGTTTGACTTTGTCTTTTCCAATCTGCATGCCCTTTATTTCTTTCTTTTGCCTGATTGCTCTGGCTAGTACTTATAACACTATCTTAAATAGGAGTGGTGAGAGTGGACATCCTTGTCTTGTTCCTGTTCTTAAGGGAAAAGCTCTCATATTTTCTTGGTTTTCGTATTTCTAGTATTCTACATTGATTTCTGGTCATCTGGTAAATCAGCTGCTTCTTCTATTACTCTGGAGTGGACTTTGAGGGGAATACTTCCTCCTTTTTTTTCAGGCTCCTCTAGTGACTCTCCTTGTATCAGTGCAGTGAAATATGTGGTGGGCCACCTGTACGGTGGTCATGGCTGCTACTGTGGTGGCAAGCCATCCTTGCAGCGGTAGAAGCTATGGTGGTGGCTGTTGTGGACCACCTCTGTAAGGTGGTGCAGGGCCTCCCAGTTGCAGTAGGTCATGCTGGGTAGTGCCTTCTGTGCGGGCAGTGGGAGGGCTGTCTGGGGTTTTTCCCTGCCTGGGCCTCCCTGGTCACAGCAGGCAGCAGTGAGACCTCCCTTCTGTGAGATAGGACTTAGATGTTAAAAGCAGTTGTGATACACATGGAAAGATGCTCAGTATCACGGATCATCTGGATAATGCAAATAAACCCCACAATGAGATACCACCTCACACCCATTAAGATGGGTACTATTAAAAAAATAAATAAACAACAAGTGTTGGTGAGGATAAGAAAAATGTGAAACCCTTGTGCACTGTTGGTGGGAATATAAAATGGTGCAGTGCTATGAGAAACAGTGTGGCAGTTCCTCAAAAGATTAAAAATAGATTTACCATGTAGTCCAGCAATTCCACTTCTGTCCATGGACAGATGAATGAGTAAACAAAATGTGGTATATACATACAATAGAATATCATTTAGCCTTAAAAAGGAAGGAAATCTTGACACATGGTACAGCACGGATGAACCTTGAGGACATTATGCTAAGTGAAATAAGCCAGTTACAGAAAGATAAATACCATGTGATTCTACTTATGTGAGTTCCTAGAGAAGTCAAATTTATAAAGGCAGAAAGTAGAATGGTGGTTTCCAGAAGCTGGAGAGAGGTGAGAATGGGCCGTTGTTTAATGAGCATAGAGTTTCAGTTTTACAAGATCAAAGAGATCTGAAGACTGGCTGTACAACAGTATGAATGTACTTAATACCACTGAACTGCATACTTAAAAGTGGTTAAGATAGTGGATTTTATGTTATGTGTATTTTACCACAATTTTTAAATGGTAGTAATATGTGTGTTCATTCATTCAACAAATATTTGAATGCCTGCTAAGGGCTGGACACTGTTCAATTGTTGGAGAACACAAGCAAAAACTCAACATATGAAAAATCTTATGCTCATGGAGTTGACATTGTAGTGGAGGAAGACAGATGAAATAAGGAAAACATACTATATTAAATGGAGGAAAGTGCTGTGGAGAGAAATAAAGCAGAAAGTGGGAGTATAGGAAGTGTCAGAGTTGCCAGAATTTGGAGAGATCCAGGAGGGCCTCACCTTGAAGGTGACATTTGTGCAGAGGTCCAAAAGCAAGGGAGTGAGGCACAGCGATCCAGGAGGAAGAGCAACTCACAGAAGGAACAGCCACCATGGGGGTGGGAGCCTGTCTGCTGTGCTTCAGGAGCAGTGACAGGGCCAACGTGGTGGAACTGAGGGAGCGTGGAGGTGATGGCTGGGGTTTAGGAGACCAGCAAGGACACTGATGTAGTCGTGCCAAAAGGAGAGGTTGGTGGCTTGGATTAAGGTGGTAGCAGCAGAGAGAGCAATAAAGGGTCATCCTCAAAGTAAGTTAATGGGACGTATTGGTGAATTAGGGGGAAGAGCATGCAAAATGAGAGGAGTCAAGAATGACTCTAAGGCAAGGGTGATTTTGCCCACCAGGGGACATATGTCAATGTCTGGAGACAGTCTGGGCTGTTACAGTTGAGGATGGGGGCAGTCTGATACTGGCATCTTGTGGGTAGAGGCCAGAGATGCTGCTAAAGATACTACAAGGCACAGGACACCCCCACGACAGAGAATTATCCTGCCCAAAATGTCAATAGAGCCAAATTGAAAAAATCTGCTTCAAGTGTTTGGCCTAAATAATCAGCAGTATAAACGACAGAGAAAGCCAGACTAAGGTGATTAATCTCAGATCAGGCTCAAGACTGAGCAGCAAAGGAGAATAATAATAATGGCTAACTTTTCTCAACATTCACACTGCCTCAAGCACTGTGCTCAGCACTTCGGATGGTCCTAATTGTCTCAACAGTGTCATGTGGGACGTTTTGGCATCCCAATAAACAGATGGGAACATAGATGGTTTAACCACTTGTGGAACACAGGTGACTGGACCAAACCAAGGTCTGTTGAGCTCTGAAGCTCAGGGCCTTAACAGTGTGCCATACGTGCTTCCACATTCAAGGTGTTGCCAAGGTAAGCCACACAGAGGTAGTGCAAGGAAAAGATATATATGTATATCATTACATATATGTATATTCACCCACATATACACACATACATATATACACTGTGCCATACGTGCTTCCACATTCAAGGTGTTGCCAAGGTAAGCCACACAGAGGTAGTGCAAGCAAAAGATATACATTACATATATGTATATTCACCCACATATACACACATACATATATACACTTTTTTATTTCATTTTTTTTCCCAAGCTTGAGTCCAGTAACATGAGAAAATAATCTGCAGTGAATTGATACAACTAGGAGGTCACTTTTCACTGCCTAGAACAGTAAAAACAGTGAAAAATTCCTACCACCAAAGATCTGGCACCTTGTATCTGGTTTTCCTCCTTAGGAGCTGATAGTGGAGGGATTTCAGACCGCCTTCCATTGTCTGTATTTTCTAGTCTCCCTTTTACCTCCGAACTTGCCAAAGCCCACAGACACTTGAGTGGTTTTTAGATTTGCAGGTGAAAAGATGAAGAACAAACCGAAGCCAGTTTTCTAGGAAGTCAGATACACAGCCAGTGCGCGCCTGTGGTGGTGTGTGCCCACCGCGGGGTGGGGGCTGGCAACGTGCTTGCAAGAGAGAAGAGCAGCGAGGGTCCACATTAGACAGACAACCAAGGCCAGACCACCATCCCTCCTGTGTCATCAGCCTCCAGGTTGGAACGCAAAGGGGCGGGGGAGCCCTTCTGCAGTGCAGTGACAAAGACTGCAGCATTTTCATACTTCTGAATTGGCACTTCTTCCCAGGACTTTTGAACCATGTTTAGAAAGAAAGGAAAGGAAATGGCAGGCAAGAATAGGCACTTTGTACGTGCTCCTTTTTTGCCACTCTACCATCTGTTTTCAGATTAGCAACTATTTCTTCATTATCTCACTCTAGTTTTGCTTTTTCATTCATGTTTTGAATTATAGGAAATACTGTGCAGAGGGGGCTGGCTTTTCTCAGGACCATCTCAGATCAGTGATTGATTTGCTTTTGGCACTTGCCCTCCCCCGTGCCTGGCATGTAGCAGACAAGGAACAAATAAAGCACTGAACTTACTAGGTCCACCAGAACTCCATGCACTTTAAGGTTCAGCTTCAATCTCACCTTCTGCATGGTACCTTTGAGGACTACTTTATCCACCCAGGTCACTCCCTCTGAGTCCCATGACACCCATTGCCTGTGCTGCTCATTCATTCACAAAAAATTTTTTATTGAGCATTAAATATATGCCTGCTACTGTTGTAGGAACTGAAGATACAGCAGTGACAAATCAGACAAAAATCTTGCCTCCTACGGCTGACATTCCAGACTATCATTGATAGTTACTAAATATGCCTTCAAACACTGGTTAAATTTTTGTGTATATCATTTGTCTCTGCAAGAAGGTTGTACATTTTTTAAATCAGAGAATTTTATTCTTTTTTTGGTACACTGTGCTTTGAATAATATATCTTCAGAACAGTAGGAGCTCATCAAATGTTTCAGAATTGGGGAACAGAGCATTCTCAAATCCTGCCAATAATGTATTCATTGGAAATCATTGTTTGTGGTGCTGCTCAGGATGGGTGATGATTTCTATTGTAGTTGGCAACTTAAAGTACCCATGAAGGGCAGAGTCAGGAAATAAACAGCATCTTCTCAAGCTTTAGAAAACACCATGGCTAGAGGGGAAACACTACAAGTCGCTAGTTAATGGAGAATCTATGTTTGTTGCATTATCCATGTTGTAAACTCTTTAAGCCAGTTCTGCTCTTTAAATTTTTTAAAATTGACAAATAAAAATTGTATGTATTTATAGTGTACAACATGATGTTTTGAAATATATACACAGTGTGGAATGGCTAAAATGAGGTAATTAACATATGCATTAATTCACATTTATTATTTTTTTGTGGTAAGAACTCTCAGCAATTTTTAGTATAAAATGAAGGTTCTTTAAAATGTTCATGGAATGATTCGTGTTGTCTTTTAATTCTATTTTTCCATGAATGTTTTCAAGTACCCTTATAAAGTAGCCTTCCCACCCCCTAGTCATATAGCAGCCATCAGTTATCTGATAGGCTGTCACAGTGTCCCAGTGCTGTGTTCAAGTAATACTTTTTTTTCTTCATAATGGCCCCAAAGCATAAGAGTCATGATGCTGGCAATTTGCATATGCCAGAGAGAAGCCATAAAGTGCCTCCTTTAAGTGAAAAGATGAAAATTTCCAACTTAATAAGGAAAAAAGAAAAACTGTATGGCTGAAGTTGCTAATATCTATCATAAGATCGAATCTTCTTTGTTGATTTTATCCAAGATTGCTTTAGCCTTTCAAGGATTTTTTGTGGTTGCATATTAATTTTTTAATTTGTTTCCTATTTCTATTAAAAATTATTGGAATTTTGATAAGGATTGCATTGAATCTGTAGATCACTTCAGGTAGTATGAACATTTTAACAATATTAATTTTTCAATCCATGAACACAGGATATCTTTCCATTTATTTGTGTCTTCTTCAATTTCTTTCATCAATGTTTTATAGTTTTCAGTGTTACAGGTCTTTTATCTCCTAAAGTTTATTCCTGAGGGTTCTTGTTTTTGCTTGGGGGGTGGTGGTTGTAGCTATTATAAATGAGATTATTTTCTTGATTTATTTTTTGGATAGTTTGTTGTTAGTATGTAGAAACACTACTGATTTTTGTATTTTAATTTGTACCCTACAATTTTACTGAATTCATTTATTCATTGTTAGTTCTAACAGTTGTTTAGTGGAGAGTTTAGGGGGGTTATATATGAGGGTACTTCAAAAAGTCTGTGGAAAAATTGAATTGAAAAATAATGTGAATTCTTCCAAGAACTTTTTGACAGCCCCTCATATTAGATTGTATCATCTGCAAACAGGGACAATTTAACTTCTTCATTTCCAATTTGGATGCCTTTTATTTCTTTTTCATGTCTAATTGCTTTGACTAAGACTTCTAGTACGATGTTGAATAGAAGTTATAAGCCAGTTCCATATCTGAAAAGTGGATATTTAACAACTTGGCTGTGAAAGTATTTGTGTCATAGAAGATAACACACAGTGAAAGGACTTTATAAAAATAGAAGGTACTGTGATTATCCTGCACACATGGCTTTGAGCAAAGTAAAGCCAGTGATTACATGGTGGTTTAGGAAGCCCCTTGCATGGAGAACTCTTTGTCTAAGAGGTGTTGTTTCGGGCCGGCCCGGTGGCGCACTGGATAAGTGTGCCGCTTGGGAAGCGCGGCGGCGCTCCCACCCGAGGGTTCGGATCCCACATACAGACCGGTTCCCGCTCACTGGCTGAGCGAGGTGCAGGAGCAACACCGAGGGTTGCAATCCCGTTGCCGGTCCCCGGTCCGGTACGGGGGCAACACTGAGGGTTGCGATCCCTTGCCGGACTCGGAAAAAGACAAAAAAAAAAAAAAAAAAAAAAAAGGGCTGTTTTGGAAAAAAAGAGAACCATTTGGAAAGCCCAATTCTCAATTTGATCTAATTGGTGACTATCTATGAGATGTCATTTGGGAAAAAGATTCCAAGAAGAGCCACCACGACAACCAAAAGTAAATTCTCCATCTGCTTTCTGATTCTTTAGATGGGGCATTTTTACCCTAATTAAACAAAGCTTAAAAATATAACTACCCCTATGAAAAGTAACACATGTACTTCAATGGGAAAAACAATTTATTATTACTCGGAAAAAGAAAAAAAAAAAAAAAAAAAAAAAGAAGTGCTGTTTTGGAAAAACAGAGAACCATTTGGAAAGCCCAATTCTCAATTTGATCTAATTGGTGACTATCTATGAGATGTCATTTGGGAAAAAGATTCCAAGAAGAGCCACCACGACAACCAAAAGTAAATTCTCCATCTGCTTTCTGATTCTTTAGATGGGGCATTTTTACCCTAATTAAACAAAGCTTAAAAATATAACTACCCCTATGAAAAGTAACACATGTACTTCAATGGGAAAAACAATTTATTATTAAAATATCCTTCAGACTTTAATGGCTTCATGCATACCTGAGACTTGACCATCCTAAGTGAATTCATGTTTTGTAATCTAGTCCCTGTTTATATAATGAAAATATCTTAAGCAAATGCCAAATTCATCTCTTGCATCAAACAGAACTTTCTGCTTTTTAGTTATTTCATATACATTTTGTGCCCCCAAAACCCCCAAAAATCTGTACCAAGTGATAGGAGTTATAAGTTTTTTTTAATACTAAACAGTAAATTTAATGTAGAATGTTGGCAGATGACCATATAGTGGAGATATGTGTGCTTTTCTTTTTATTAGTACCTTATCCAGTTTTCCTTCAGACAGTACCAATGAACAATCTCTATCTTTCCACTTTATCTGCCCCATAACAACCTATTCAACTTTAATTCAGCTCAAAAATTTTTGTTGAATACCAGCCCAAGTTCAGTGTTAAGTGCTATGGGGAACCCCCAAAATAAGTAGGATGAGAACCCTTTTTTACTGAGCATCTCATATAGTAACTTAATAAAAATAGAATTCCAAATAGACATAAAAACTAATTATTGAGGCTGTCATTATAAATAAATAATCTTACTTAAAACTAATTCAAAGTTACAAAGCAAATTGCCTAACCTTTATGTTTATATATCGTTCTGCTGATTTATTTTCAGATAGAACTGCTGCAAACAGGTGAATATGTAAGATTTTTTTAGAAGTTGTCTCCTCTTTATTCCAGTTTCTGCAACACTTTGCCTGTACTTCGGCTATTGCAATTACCATATTGTACTGTAATTATTTGTCAGGTAAATGTGTTAAATTATTTGTTTTAATAATTCTACTAAAATCTTACTAAGTACTGAACTCTGACATGCCAGAGGATATTTTTCTTCTTCCTGTTCGTCTTTGCATTGTAAGGGAGGGAAAGTAATATCTTTTCCTCACCTGTCCCTAGGTTCATGGCTGTGACCCCTATAACAGAATTTTACCTTGGTGTGTTGATCAAGTAAGTTAGCAGCTATTGACTCAAACTTCCTCCATTAGCAAGAGAAAAGTCCACAAATTTATGTAAGTTTTACATGACATGAAAGCCTTCAGAAATGAAGACTCAAAGAAACAGGGAAACCTGTGCATTTTTATGTTTAGGTTTGATGAAGAGGGGACAGTTATGCAGAATTTGATTGGACAAAAGGTTGTGACCTAATGATAATAAACTAAGTGGAACTTAGTAGAGCCTGTTTGTTCAGATTCTTCATGGTGCCTCTGTGTCTTTATTCCTTTCCTCCCAGTAAAGGAAGGACCCCTCTGGAATGAGTGTCTTGTGACCTACTTTATAAGAAGGTCAGAGAATTCTCTTATAACCTGCTTCAAGGGTGAAGGGCAGGAAGAGGTCAGAGAGACCTTCCTGTTAATGCTGCTTTCTCTAACGCCAAGTACTTTGGAGTAGCGTGTCCTAAACTCCATCAGTATTCATAGTATCTAATGCTACACTTGGCACAAAGGAGGGTTCGTTGAATTTTTATCTACCATATATTTCAAATCTCCTGTATAGATCTTGAGTTCGTATCTATCAATAAGAGTTCAAATCATAATTCGGCTCTTTGTCACTACAAGAATAGATTCAGAATGCAAAGATCCTTTTCCCACCTAAACCTGGATTAGATTTTTGAATAAGAATTTGTTGATTTATGTGTGTTGCATAGAATTATTGTAGGTGAAAATAGAATTTTCCCCTGACAGCATCTTCAGATATTCAAAATGGAATGTCTATGCTATATCCATTTTATGTTTTCCTCGTAATTCTTTTTTTTTCCTTCTCATCTCTTTCTCAGTATCCCATATGTATAATAATAGAAATCTTTTCTTATTCTCCTTCGTATGGCTGCCTTAAGCTTCACTGCCTTTAGGAGTACATTTATATTCAGAGGCTCCGATGGTAAATAATTTCAGCAGGATGAAGCTCTTTAATCCTATTTTATATCTAAAAGGCATGCTCAATACTATCTTCGGCTATCTCCTGAGAATCCAATTTTCTAAGCTTTCTGAGACTAAGTGGAAATTTTCAAAATCTGGAGTTCAAAGTTAAGTATCAAAATCAAACAAAGGCCAAACAATCCAGCCTGAGACTGATTTGTGTGGCCATAAACAGCAACAAAAATCTTCCAGTGCCTATTGGTATAATAACTATGATTATGGCTTAGCAAAGTCAAGTCTCTCTCCTCTGGCCCTAAGCATTTAAGGGCTATTTCTCCTAAACGGAATTTTTAGAGAACATAGCAGTCCTCACAATAAAAGCAATCAGTGCATGATAGCAGATATCCATGTAAGTAGTAGGTATCAAAACACTAGTAGAAATTTAGCTGTGCTTCAAAACTCTTTCTGAGACACACTAGACTAGCATACTGGTGAAATCTTACTAAGTACTGCTAATGGAGGAAGTTTGAGTCAATAGCTGCTAACTTACTTGATCAACACACCAAGGTCAAATTCTTTTTTCTCAACCATTCTATTATCCATGAAATATGGAGATGAAGAAATAATTGTGATCCCTTTTGTAAATGTATTTAAAGTAAAATAAAATTTAAAAAGTAAGTGAAAGACCTTCATGCTGCTGGTTTACTGAAGTTTCCAAAATCACTGATTGACCAAGACATTTCACAATTCCTTACAGGTAATTTTCACTACCTACTGAATTAAAAAAATACTTTTTGGGAAATTGGACTTTTTTCACATTCTTAAGACACATGTCTGCATGACTGGATAAAAGA
Organism: Galeopterus variegatus; assembly: GCF_000696425.1. NCBI lineage: Eukaryota > Metazoa > Chordata > Mammalia > Dermoptera > Cynocephalidae > Galeopterus > Galeopterus variegatus. Next base: position 309,782 of record NW_007729207.1, on the reverse strand, counting down.
CCTGCAAGCATTTTATTTGCCTCACTCTTGGGGTTATTAATCGATTGTTGTGTATATCTGTTTTCAATGAAAACTCTCGATGCTATTCTAATAGTACTGGGTTAGTGCAGACACTTATTTCTGTGTCATGCTTAAAGTTAAAGAATGTCTGAACTTCAGAGTATTCCTTACAGATAATACAGGAATTATATGCCACGAGAAGTCAGTTTTATTCCTGAAAGTCCAGGATGAGATGCAGACTTTTAAAAAAATGTGATTCCACTGTTATTAGCTTACATTAGTCCTACAGCACTTAGCCAACCCTTAAACTAAAAATATGGCAAGGAAATAAAAACTCAGGTAAATTAAATATTTAATAAGAAAGTTCAAAAACAAAATAAGGCTACAATTTTTTTAGACAAGTTTTCTATGCTACTCTAAATTCCAAATATGCAAACCCCATTTCTTCAGAAGTTTGAATCATCAATAAAATTACAAATAGAAGAAAATATGCCATTGCTGTAAGTCCCATCCTAGACATGTCACTCATTAGCTATTTCTCTCTGAAAGAGGCCTGACTGCACAGCCCAAAGTCTTAGTTGGTCTTCTTTGCTCAAAATGCCCCTGTGGAAAGGACTCTGCTGCCCTCTACTGTCACCAAAAACAGAGGACACAAACTCAGAGAAGCAAATTCAGCACCTATGAATGAGACAGTGGGAATCTCTTCTCACAGGAGGCCGGACAAGTCAACACCCTTAAGCTACAACTCCTTCTACCTAACTTGTGAAGGATATGGTACAAATGTGCTGGGAGCTAAGGCAGGTTTGAAATGCCAAGGCCAAAAAGAGATGAAACCGTCCATCAAGATGGGCAAACTTTTTTTTTTTTTTTAAATCGGGCATTACCCAAAAGGCTGGTTATAAGAAAACACAAAAATTCATTCTGTTCATCTATCCATTTATTTCCACTATAATATAAACAGAGCAATGACAGAGGACAATACCAGTTTAACTTCTATAAAGAAAAATAAAGCAGGGTACAGGCACAGAGAGTGATGGAGATACTGTCTACGCAGAATAGGTAGGGGGTGTTCCTCTGAAGAGCTCAAGAAGGAAGCGAAGGGCTGGCCAGTCAGCTCAGTTGGTTAGAGCGTGGTTCTGCTAACACCAAGGTCCAGGGTTCGATTCCTGTACCAGCCAGCCCCCCAATCCCCAAAAAAGAAGGAAACAAAAAAGTAAGCCATGGGAAAATCTGGGGAAAGAACATTCCAGGCAAAGGAAAAGCAACTGCAAAGACCCTGTTAGAAACACATTGACAGTGTTTTAGGAAGAGCGAGGTTGATACCTGAAGTTTAGTGACTGGGAAAGTAAGAATGAGGCTGGGAAGACGACAGAGGTCAGATTATGTCCAATAGACATATAATGAGAGCCATATATGCAATTTAAAGTTTTCTAGTTGCAACATTAAGAAAGTAAAAAGAAATAGATGAAATCAATTTTAATAATATATTTTGTTTTACCTAATACAGTCAAAATGGTATCATTTGAATATACAATCAATATAAGAAATACTAATAAGGTATTTTATTTTTTTCTGTGCTAAATCTTTCAAATTCGGTGTGGATCTTACACTTACAGCACACCTCAATTTGAACTAGCCACTTGTCAAGTGCTCAATAGTCAAATGTAACTATGGCTACATTTACAAAAAAGCAAATTTTGTCCTAGATGTCACTGAATGCTCAAGTCCTTTTGGAATTTTTTTATTACACACACTTTGGAAATGACTCTTAGTGGTGATCGACAAATGATTTCAACAGAATTCAGCGAAGAAGAAATGAGCAGGAGACCTTAGGATGGCAAGCTGGGCCTCTTTTGGGTTTTCTTTTACTTTCAAAAAGGAGATGGGTAGAATTAAGTCAAACATGATCTTGGGAGGTCTTGATAGGAATAAGTTCTACAGAGAGGTCATTTACGGACTGCCGAGGGGAGAGGGAAATGCGAATGTGTGGGTACCCCCGGCAGATACACACACACTCCCCCGACCCTGCTTCAGCCAGCCCAGGTCCATCAGAGGCTGTGCAGTGCAGTGGTTAGGGGCTTATATGCTGGATCCTGACTCCTGGTTTTACTACTTAACACCTATGTGACCTCAAGCAGATACTCAAGTTTTTGTGCCTCGGTTTTCTCATTTAAAATAAAAGTTGGTTGTGAGGATTAAATGAGTTAATGTCCAGTGCTTAGAACAGTGCCTGGTGTCTAATAAATGCTTAATAAACATAGTTCTTCATGTGGGACATCTCTTGTCTACAACTGTGAAATCTTCTCAGCCCTACCTCTCAACCTGGCCGCTACTTGGTGACAGTCCTGTGCAGACTTTGATAGGCCTCACCCAGTTACGATTGCACAGCCTTCCACTTGGGCCACAGCGATGTACCTTTTGCTTTCAGTCTTGGGGCTTTTTAGAAGCAGCAGCATCGAATATCCTTGGGAACCTGCTTGGCACTCGCAATTTCTCATACCAGAAATGCAAAGAATTTAACCTACATAGACCAATTTTGACCTAGGGGAAAGGAAGACGAAAGACAAATGTTTCCCCTTTTACTCCTTGGTAGGCAATTCTGCAATGTATTTTATGAGGTTCTCAGAATGTCCAGTGGTACTAAGTGCCAGTTGCCTATAGATGAAACCAATACCTTGTATAAACTTTCCATCCTTACTATTTCCTTCTTGCTGTCCTGTACTTCTGCTCTCTGGGATCACATTCCCAAAAAAACCATATGGCATTGAGCCTTCATCTCAGATTCTGCTTTCAGGGGAACCCAGGATAAGACACTATTGTGTTTTATTTTCTTAGCTGTGTCTCTGAAAAACATGCTTATACAGTTATTCATGTGTGCCCATTTCCAGGATGGTCTTTCCTCTTTCCTTTTCCTAATGACCTTGACACCCTTTTCTCTGGCATCTCCAACCTTCCTCCTTTTATTGATACTCTCCCCAGTAGTCTACAAATATCTGCAGATCCTTTGTATCCTACAGAGACCTTCACCCCAAAGTCACTGCCCAATTTCTTGAAAGATCCTGCACTTATTGCCTTTATTCACCCAATTCCATCACTCCTAGACCCTCTGAGACCTGGCATCCCTCTCATCCACCGCTCTGAAGCCATTCTCACGATCGACCTGTTAGTGACATCTCCAGTCGCCTTAGAAAAAGTAAAGTAGACCTCTTAAGATGTTGCAGGATGGGTTATTTGAAAAACTGGAATCCATTCTGCAGAGTTTTGTGAATGACAAGAATAAATATGATAATATTAATTAACATGCAATGAGCACTTACAATATTCCAGAAGTGCTACTAAGTGCATTACACACATTTTATTTAACACTCAGAACAAGCCCATGAAACAGGGATTATTATTCCCATTTTGTAGTTGAGAAGGTGGATTCAGAGAGGTTAAGTTATCTAAAAACACAAAGTTAGCTGGCACGGAGACAGGACTTACATGTGGGTCAGTCTGCCCAGATGCTGAGCTCTTACCCAGTTCACTAAGACTATATTTAGCTCTGACTCTGTGTGCTTGTCCCCAGTACTAACACTGTCTATACTCGTCACACCATGAGATATAGATTTTCTTTCACCAGTTCAAAAACTAGAGTTAAAAGAATCCCATTATATAGCAACAGAAGGTAAACTAGAGGTTGCCTAGGGCTCAGAGGGAGTTAGGAGGAAATGGAAAGTGATTGTAATGGGTATAAAGTTTCATCTTGGGGTGATGAAAATATTCTAAAATTGATTATGGTGATGGTTGCACAACTCCATGAATATATTTAAAAATCGTTGAATTCTATACTTTAAACAGGTGAATTGCATGGTATGTGAATTACATCTCAATAAAGCTGTTACTGAAAAAAAAAAAGGAGTCCCATTTGAGGTATTTAGGTTACTTACCTGTAATACAACACATTTGTAGGAAGCAGCAGGTAATGCGATTTAGCTGCTATTTATCAAATTCACAACCAGTTATTGCTCAAAAAGTGGTAGTTGGTTTTTACTTGCATATCCCTGTTGGATGCAGGATTTGGGGTTCCAAGAGGTGTTTCCTTTCATATCATTACTGATCAGGCACGGGATCACTGAGACCCATTAGCTAGAAAGCCTGTTAGCAGCTCTGGGTGCTGCCAAACTCTTCTGTTCCTTTAAAAGAAAGGGGAGGAAAGATCATCAGCAGCCTGAAAGCAGCACTAGATCATTTGAATGCCGGCCAATGACATTGATGACATTAATTAGAGAACCATATCCAGATGTCTTGGGTAATTTCGGTGACCACACTGCCCCCCAATACATGCTCATTACCCTAACTCCCAAAAACAAAAGCGAAAGAAAAAGGAGTGATTTAGTTTCACCACCAGCGAACTGTTCATTCTGTCAGTAAATGTTGATGGTTGTGAAGTCACATGGTGGGGACAATGGCTCTCAGCTTTGAAAAATTTGGACTCAAAATGAACCTCAGCTCACCGGGAGAGAGGCATCAAGCCAAAGAAAGATGACCAGGTTGGCAAGACCATTAACTATCTGCTTCTACTGGCCCTATTGCTTCATTGTCTTGATTAATTTCTCCCTAAACATCAGACCGGAGGTGAACTGCCCACTCCTCCCCGCCTGTGACCTTATTAACTAATGATTGCTAAGGGGTACCTCCCTGTCCTAAACAATTTCTATCCCTAACAATTTTCCTTTTTACCCACAAAACTAGATCAGATTCATACAACTGAGGGGCTCCTGTCAGTCCTATGTGAGGAGACTTAACTTTTTCTCAGCCCCTCCCACTTCTCCAGCTCAGGAAGAGAATCGCAGAATTATAGGCTTTCTCCCCTCTTACCCACTTTGAAGGAGAAAGCCTCTCTAAAGTAGAAAAGAATGCCTTGTAAATCTACATGATAAAGGGCCAGGGAAAGGGATAAAGGGGAGATTCAAGGAGAGAAAAGCTGGATCTCTGGAGGGGTGGAAGTGCAAGGGTCTGCAGGGAGAGGAAGGGGCAGGTGAGACAGGTGGACAAGAAAAGGAAGGGAGGCTGTGTGGCATTACAGAGGCCCTTCCTGTATTCCTCAACTTTGCAAGATACAAGCAAGGAATCTGAGCTCGCCACAGCTCCTTGGGTCGTCAGTCTCTTGCATCTTTGCCTGACACACTGCCCTGGGACTGATCACATGAGTCAGAAATAACATGCACCTTTAGATTCTCCCTGGATGTGCCCACTCAGAGGACCCCTTAGATCTGTTTTAAAAAGCAATTGGTGGTGCATTTAGCCAGTAAGCAGAGTGCTTTAGAATCCTGGGGATAATGTATAAGCCTGAGTTAAGCAAAGAGAGAACCCAAAGAGACATTCCATTTTCACTAAAGAGAAGCAAACTTTCTTGGCGCATAAGAATCTGATTTTCTAAGTAAGATTGGACATGACTAGTAATATCTTGCTTTATAAAGTGGTAATCAGATTGATAAAACTTTTAGGATGGAGGTGGGATAAGTAGAAGATATTTTGTTAGAGAAGAGTTTCAGATTCTTCATTACATAGTGAGCCAGGAGGTGCTCAGTCTCTCCGGGTTGAAGTTTCAGGACACACCTCTGGGTTTCAAGCCACTCCCCAGGTCTCAGGCCCCTCCTCTAAGCCCTCCCCTAGAGGAAAGTTACTGCTGTTAGTTAGATCTATTTTTGGCACCAGCACAGGGACATTGAGACCTCAAGGGGCTGGCTTATGCAAATCAAGTGGCTGGGCACGCTCAGTAGCGAGGGGTTATATAATCCTAGTAGCCAAGCATGCTCAGTAAAGCGATGACCGCCCTATGTAGCATCTTCACTCATATCTCTGTGTGTCCGACAGGCTGAGCTTCCTTGAGGCTTTGGTATATGTTGCCTTCCAGAGGTCTGGGCCAGTTTACAGTTTTAAAACCATTGCCAAAGTAGGACTTTTTAGAAATTGATAGCCTTCTAAAGGAGGAAAGTTACATGTGGTTTTTTTTTTTTTTTTCCCTTTTTGTCTTTTTTTTTCGTGACCGGCAACGGATCGCAACCCTCAGTGTAGCGCCCGTACCAGACCGGGACCGGCTACGGAATCGCAACCCTCGGTGTTGCTCCCGCGCCTCGCTCAGCCAGTGAGTGGCCGGTCTGTATGTGGGATCCGAACCCTCGGCGGGAGCGCTGCTGCGCTTCCCAAGCGGTGCACTGTAGCAGTGCGCCACCGGGCCGGCCCAGTAAAGCGAAATTTATCTCTTGAAAGACCTTCCACTAGATGTGGGAAAGAGCACAGAATATTTTTGAATATGTTCAGTACATACGATAGGATTTGACCAATGAACATGCTCCAAAAAGAGACCAACTGAGCATGTGCAAGACTATGTTACATAACAGGGAAACACCGCCTGCAATTGAATATTCATCAGATATCATGAATATGCATTAGATAGCAAAACTACAGAAGCTGAATCCTGGCAGAAAGCAGAGCTGTTGCTCACTCTCTCTGGGGCCAGCTGCACTCTGACTGTGGAGTGTGTATTTCTTTCTTTTTGTATCAAACTAACTTTCAGCAAGTGGCTGCTCACTCTCTTGAGCCAGCCTGCACTCTATAGTAAAGTTTAAGTGTATATTTTTTACTTCTGTATTAAAGTTGGTGTGGGCCCTGCTCAGTCTCTGGAGCTAGGCCATACTCTCCTTGTGAAATCTCTCTCTTATTCATTGTATTAAACCCATTCTCACTTTCTACTGTGCTCTTGAATTCTTTCCTGTGGCAGAGTCAAGAACCTTAAGAGGATGGGGTGGGTTGAGGCCAACTACTCGGCCTCCAGACCCTTCCTCCAGCATCAATAGGAATTCTAAAAGTCTTTCTGTTACATTTTCTATTAAGAAAACAGAGGAAAGAGCTCATAAGCTGAGAAGGTCTGACCACAAATCCTTGACCCACTTCTTAGCTATGAGACTATTAATGGGTAAAAAAAGGAAAAGATTTCACCTGCCTCTCCCACAGCATTATTACTATGTTTAATTTATTATATGTATTTACTATATATAAAATATTTACTATATACAAAAGGGAAAGGAAGAAAAAGTAGTATCTATTGAGTGCTCCTGAAAAAGGAACTTTAATTATCCTCATTTTATAGATATGCAAATGGGAAAACTTATGCAAAGTCAAATACCTAGGAAGTGGCAGGGCTAGTGTTGAAACCCAGTCTGCTTTCAAAGTGTCTTTCTTCCAGTGGTCACTGCCTCTTTTATTAAACAGTACGATGTTATTTAGTTCAAATCTTCACTTGGCAATTTCTTCTTTGTATGATGAAAGTTTTGTGTTATAATCAGTAGAATGTCTCTTTAAACATAATTGCTACAATGTTGCTTTTGCAATATAATTTTTCAGTAGCTAGGCTTTAACATCTTACTGAATTTGTCAAGGCTCTGTACTATCTACAGCCAGCTAAGACAGTCTAGTGGAGCTTTGACCATCTTACAGCATCTCATAGTTAACCTAACCTTCAATACCTGAAAATATACTACTCAACCTGGGTTTCCAGTGCGGGTCAACTGACTGCAGAATAATAATACACTTCCAGAAACTAATTTAAGAATGTCTTTGTTACTCTTTTTTGGTTCTTCTCAGAAAGAAAAGGAACATCAGGAAAGAAAAAAGTCCTTATTTGGCCCTTGGTAACAACTTTCTTTCTTAGGTTTACCTTTGTACAAGTCCCACAACTTAAGCCCGAGGCAAAACTGCTGATAAAAAAGGTTGACAATTATTGTATCACTTGCTGAGATATCATTTATCTACCTGCAATTCAACCTCAAGTTCAGGTCTCTTTCCCAGCTAGTTAAAGTATTCCATTAAAAAGTAAAAACTTATTCAAATTAAAACACCAGCAAGATTTAAAAGAAAAAGGAAGGAGGTGGAATAACTTTACAGGACAAGGAAGGAATGCATCAGGAATTTCCCTCTCAGGCAACGCTTTCCCAAACTGACCTGAAAGCCAAAGATAAAATAGAAATTTATCAAACAGGAATACAAAGAAGGGCTGACCTTTGATCAAATGTCCATTTGTAGTTTTGACAAGGAAATTTGCATGAAAAAAATATGCTGGACACTGACTACTTGAAAAGTGAAGTCCAGCAATGTAAAGGAAGCCTGAGGTCAAATCCATTAAACAGCCTGTCAGATAAAAGCTGGATTCCTTCCGCTGTGCATGTGGGAGGCTTTTTTCAAGCTGCAGAGGCTTCTAAGGAGGACAAATGAAGTATTTTTGTTCTATGCCTTGACACATATTACTTTCCATCTTTTCAGGCCTGGGTTTGGGGCTAATAATTTTTTATTTTACACGTACAAGGGATTTGGATGAAGAAAAGCAAAATGGTCGCATAAACATCGTCCACCATCTAATTTGCCTTCCATAATTGTTACAGTAGAACTGGTTATAAACCTATCAATCCCATTTCAGTAGAAGACCAATAGCCATCTTTGAAGTGTTAACTAAAAACGATTTGTATATTATATAACAATCCAAGTGAACATAAAGATGTCTATATGTGAAATCATGATAGTACAGAAATATAATACTTTTTCCTCTCATTCAGAGCATTTATCTGGTAGCTGATGATAAACCTATTTGAAAAGAGAGGAATCCTTCACATGAAGGCCCGCAAAAGTGCTGATTCAGAATAGCCAAAATTATAAAGTGCGATTCTCACCCTCTTCATTCTTTCATTCAATCAAAGCATTTATCTGGTAGCTGATGATAAACCTATTTGAAAAGAGAGGAATCCTTCACATGAAGGCCTGCAAAAGTGCTGATTCAGAATAGCTAAAATTATAAAGTGCGATTCTCACCCTCTTCATTCTTTCATTCAATCAAAGTATAGTCTTTTAAAGACTGTGTTTAAGCACATAGTAGGCATTTAACACATATTTGCGGAATGAAAGAAATTGTACACAATATTGATCGTTACTTAGGAAAGGCAAGCAAACAAAGAATGTTCTGCCTTTCTCCTTCTAATAGAGGTCTTCACTAGATGAGATCTGTTTTTAATTTGGGGGGACAATACAAGATTAGGGTCAAGCACATGGCTTTAGAATCTCACATCAAGGTGTAAAAATCCCAGATAAACCTTACCAACTTGGTCACCTTGGGTTAGTTAATAAATCTCTCTAAACTTCCATTTCTATCTCTTTCAAATAGAAATAATAGCTTCCACCACATAGGTTATATGGTATCTACCACATAAGATAATATATATGAAAACTAGGACATAGGAAGCATTCAGTAAATGGCAAAATAGTTTTTCAGTTTTATGAATGATTTCACATGAGTTCTCCACAAATCTCTCTTTATCTTTAGTGCCACCACCTTCTGGGTCATGCTTTTAATTATTTCCACTGTAAGTGTGCCACCAATCTTAACACAAGGGAGCCTTCTTTCAGTTGGCATTGCTTATCAGTCCTCATTCCTCGTGGTATGGACCACAGCACTAACCTTGGCTGGTGTAAATGGCTGTGCCTGGCACACAATTTTACGTCTTAGGAGGTGACTTCTCTCTATACAAAGACACTGATCTCGGTGCTAATTGTCCTGGACATGGGGCTTAGGAGGTTATCTCAAGGCTGATACCATCTTTTCTAATAATTAGGAGCTAAAATAACTAGCTCCTGATTATTAGTTTATCTCTGCCACAAACTTTGATTTGTGAAGCCGTTTTTCTTTAATATTCTCTCCAAAGACATTAGATGCCTTAAAAGAATCTTTCAATGTGTGACAACTGGTTTCTTCAAATAGTTTCAGCTTTTTTTTTTTTTTCTTCTTCTTCTTCTTCTTCTCTGTGTCTACTAAATCTAAGAAGTCAAAAAGAAAGAAAGCAGGGAAATAGAATATGAAATTAGAGTTAAAGATCTAAGCCTACAGCTCCCCGTGAAATAATTATTTCATTACTTATCTTCGGAAGCTTGTTAGCCTAGTGTTTTGAAAGTCAGCAATCCATAATTTAGGAGTCCAGATGAGCTGATCTTACAAAGACCAACATCTGGTATAGAGGAAAGGGAAGATGTGTGAATGTGCTTCCTTGATTTTAACCAAGAGGGCCAAAAACCTTGACATCTCATTTGCGTCCAACAATTCAGAACTTCCTTTGATACATTTTTATTACACATTGAATACTTAGCAAAATAGGAGCTCTTATAAGTGTCATAAATATTCTTAAAATCATTGTTTCATTCAAGAACATTTATAGAACCATAATTAACTACACCTGGTGAATGTTGCTCATTATAGTCAAACTGAAAAATTGTTAGAAATAATCATTTCTGCAATCACTAATTACTCCAAACTCAGATGTGGAATATTACCTTCCAGAAAATAATCTGGATCAATGATTCCAAATAAAGCAATACACACACCGACATTTCTTAATGTGGAAGAAATAGGAGGAAAGCAAACTAAACTGCATACCATCAATACATTTGGCCTGACATGTCTGCCACAGGGTTTTTTTTTTTAAACGCAGCTTTGCTGAGATATAATTCACATACCAAAAAAGTCACTCTTTTAAAAATGTAAAAGTGTACAATTCAGTTGTTTTTAGCATGTTCATAGAGTTATGCAATTATCACCACTATTTAATTTCAGAACATTTTCTATTTTTTTTTTTAACAATCTTTTCTAAGACTTGCTGTTTGATGCCTAGGCCAAAGGCAATCCAACCAGCTGCCAGCAGTTGACTTAAGTATCACAAAATAAAGTTATCCAATTTTTATTTTTATTGTTGTATTGTTAGTTTTATTGTTTGTTTTTTTAATTTATTTTAATTGACACATTGTAATTGTACATATTTATGCGGTACAATCTGATATTTTTATATATACATGTGTATAATAATTGAGTCAGGGTAGTTAGTGTATCCAACACCTCATGCATTTTTCATTTCTTTGTAGTGAGAAAATTCAAAAGCCTCTCCTTTAGCTATTATGTACTATACAAAACTTAACTCCTAAGTATGGTCACCCTACTGTGCAACAGAACACCAGAACTTATTCCTCCTATCTAATTCTGCTGACTAACATCTTCCTGTTTACCCTTCCTTAATCTCCTCCCCAGTCTCTAGTAACCACTGCAGAACATTTTCATCACCTCAAAAAGAGAGCGGTTTTCAGGATTGTTTTGACTATTCTGGTCTCTTGCATTTTCATATAAATCTTAGGATCACCTTGTTCATTTCTGCAAAAGTAGCAGCTGGGATTTTGCTATTGATTAGGATGAATTTGTAGATTGATTTGGGGAGTATTGCCATCTTAACAATATTAAGTCTACAGATTCATGAAAATGTCTTTCCATTTATTTAGATCTTCCATTTCTTTCAAAAATGTTTTATAGTTTTCAGTAAGTTTTACACTTTTTTGTTAAATGTGTTCCTAAGGTTTTTTTCTTTTATACTATTGTAAATATAATTGTTTTCTTAATTTTATTTTGGAATTGTTCATTGCTAGTATATAGAAATACAAATTTTTTTAATTGATTGTATGTCCTGAAACCTTTCTGACCTCACTTATTAGATGTAATAATTTTTTAGTGGATTCCTTATGATTTTCTATATACAAGATTATGTGATCTGCAAATATACTTTTACTTTTTCATTTCCAATTTGGATGCCTGTTATTTCTCTTTTTTTGCCTAATTGCCCTGACTAGAACCTCCAGTACAATGTTGAATAAAGATGTCAAGAGTGGACAACCTTATCCTATTTCTGTTCTTAGAGGAAAGCATTCTATTTTTTACCATTAAATATAATGACAGCTGTGGGTTTTTCATAGATAGCATTGGTCAGGTTGGGGAAATTCTCTTCTATACTTAATTTGTGGAATGTTCTATCATGAAAGGGTGTTGAATTTCATCGAATGCTTTTCCTAGTCTCCTGAGATGATCATGTGGGTTTTGTCCTTCATTCTAATGATATGGTATATTACATTGATTTTTGTATGTTAAATCAACCTTCCGTCCCTGGGATAAATTGCATTTAGTTGTGGTATATACTGTAATCCTTTTTCTATGTGTTGAATTTCATCGAATGCTTTTCCTAGTCTCCTGAGATGATCATGTGGGTTTTGTCCTTTATTCTAATGATATGGTATATTACATTGATTTTTGTATGTTAAATCAACCTTCCGTCCCTGGGATAAATTGCACTTAGTTGTGGTATATACTGTAATCCTTTTTCTACGTTTCTGGATTTGATTTGTTAGTATTTTGTTGAGAATTTTTGCATTTATAATCATAAGAGATATTCATCTGTTGTTTTCTTTTGTTGTCATGTCTATCTGGTTTTGGTATCAGGGTAATGCTAACCACATAGAATGAGTTGGGAAGTATTCCCTCCAGTTCTATTTTTGGAACAGTTTGTGAAAGATTGGTAATAATTCTTCCTTAAACATTTGGTAGATTTCACTAGTGAAGCCAAATGATCCTGGGCTTTTTTTGTGGAAGTTTTTTGATTACTAATTCAATCTCTACTTTTTACATGTCTATTCAGACTTACTAATTCTTAAGCCAATTTTAGTACTTTGTATCTTTATAGGAATTCATTCATTTCCTCTAAGTTATCTAATTTGTTTGCCTACAATTATTCATAGTATTACTTTATAATTCCTTTCAGTTCTTTAAGAATGGTAGTGATGGTGTCTCATTTATTTCTTATTTATTAATTTGAGTTTTCTCTTTTTTTTTCCTTAGTCTAGCTAAACACTTGTCATTTTTTGTCTTTTCAGAGAACTAACTTTTGGTTTCATTGATTTTCTCTATTGTTTTCCTATTCTCTAATTCATTAATTTCCACTCTAGTATTAATTTACTTCTCTCTGCTTGTTTTGGGTTCAGTTTGCTCTTCTTTTTTTAATTTTTTTTAAGGTGCAAGTTTAAGTTATCAATTTGAGACATTTCTTCTTTTTTAATGTAGTCATTTGCAGCTGTAACTTTTCTTCTAAGTAATTCTTTAGCTAGAGCCCATGAATTCAGTATGTTGTGTTTTTATTTTCATTCTTCTCAAATTATTTCTAATTCCCTTTTGATTTATTCTTTGGCTTATTGGATATTTAAGAGTGTGACATTTAAGTTTTACATATCTAGGATTTCCAAGCTTTCCTTCTGATATTGGTCTCTAATTTCATTTCATTGTGGTTAAACAATATACTTTGTGATTTTTAACCCTTTTTAAAGTATTAAGGTTTGTTTATGACCTAGTATATACTTAACCCTGGAAAACGTTTTGTGTGCACTTGAGAAGAATGTGTGTTCTACTATTCTTGGGTGAAGTTTTCCACAGATAATTGTTAGTTCTAATTTGGTTGGTAGTGTTATTCAAGTCTTCCATTTATTTGTCTATCTTCTGCTTAATTGTTCTATCTATTATTAAAAGTGCAGTATTGAAGTCTCCAAATGTTATTGTTGAATTGTCTATTTCTCCCTTAATTTCTGATAGTTTTGCTTCATGTATTTTGGGGCTCTGTTGTTAGGTGCATCTATGTTCATAATTACTATGTGATCCTGATAGACTGACCATTATAAAATGCTCTTTTTTGTCTCTAGTAACATTTTTTGATATAAAGTATTTTTTTCCGACATTAGCCTCTGATATTTTATCTGACACTACAGCCACTCCAGGGCTCTTTTTTTTTTTTTTTTTCCTTTTTGTCTTTTTTTTCATGTCCAGCAACGGACCGCAACCCTCAGTGTCGCGCCCGTACCTGACCGGGACCAGCAACGGGATCGCAACCCTCGGTGCTGCGTCCGCCCCTCGCTCAGCCAGTGAGCGTGAACCAGTCTGCATGTGGGATCCGAACCCTCGGCGGGAGCACTGCCGTGCTCCCAAGCGGCGCACTGCAGCAGTGCGCCACCGGGCCGGCCCACTCCAGGGCTCTTTTGGTTACTCTATGCTTGGTATATCTTCTTTCACCCTTTTGCTTTCAACCTATTCATGTCTTTGAATTTAAAGTGCATCTCCTATAGACAGAATATAGTTGGATCAGATTTTTTTATTCATTCTGCCAGACTCTGCCTTTTAATTGGAATGTTTAATCTATTTATATTTAGTATATATAGGTAGGATTTATATCTGCCATTTTGTTATTTATTTTCCATGTGTCTTATGTTCTTTTTTTCCCTCTGTTCCTCCACTATTGACTTCTTTTATGTTAAATAAATACTTTCTAGTGTACCATTTTAATTCCCTTGTTTCTTCTGTGATATATTTTTGAGGATTCTTTTAGGAGTTGCCCCAAGAATTACAATTAACATATTATCTTATGTGTATCTAGTTTGGATTAATACCAATTTAATTTCAATAGTGTATAACATTTTACTCTCATATAGCTCCATTTTCTCCTCTTTCTTTTGTGCTATTATTATAATACAAATTATATCTTTATACATTATAGGGCCATCAACATGGTTTTATAAGTATTGCCTTACACAATTATCTTTCAAATGAGAAGAAAAGTGTTACAAACAGAAAATTCATTTATACTACCTTTTATATTTATTTATGTAGATTCCTTTCCTTGTGTTCTCTATATTTTAATGTGATTTCAAGTTTCTGTCTGGTATTCTTTCATTTTATCCTGAAGTACTCCCATTAGTATTTCTGGTAGGTCAGGTCTGCTAGAAAGACATTATAATAATTTTGTTTTGTTTTTAATCTGATAGCACCTTAATTTCTTCTTTGTTTTTGAAGGATAATTTTGCTAAATATAGAATTCTTGGTCGAAACTTTTTCTTTCAGCAGTTTGAATATGTCACCCCACTGCCTTCTGGCCTCCATGGTCTCTGATAAGAAATCACCTATTAATCTTTTTGAAGATTGTTGTACATGATAAATCACTTCTCTCTTGTTACTTTCAAGATTCTTTCTTTGGTTTTGGTTTTGAAAGTTTGACTATGATGTGCCAAGTATGGATCTCTTTGAGTTTATCCTACTGAGAGTTCATTGAGTTTCTAGGAGTATAGGTTAATACTCTTACCAAATTTGGGAGTTTTCAACCATTATTTCTTCAAATATTCTTTTTTCCATTTTCTTTCTCTTCTCTCTTTTATTGATTCCCCTTATGCATATATCGGTTCACATGGTATTGTGCTACATACGTCTCTGAGGCTGTGTTGATTTTATTTCATTCTTTTCTACTTCTTTTCCTTGACTAGATAATTTCAATTGACCTGTCCCCAAGTTTGTTGTGCTTTCTTCTGCCAGTTCATATCTACTCTCGAGCCTCTCTGGTAAATTTTTCATTTCGGTTACTGTACTTTTCAACTCCAGAATTTCTATTTGTTTCTTCTGTATAATTTCCATTATCCTTATTGATAATCTTGATTTGCTAGACAAATCAAGTTTGATTTACCTGATTTAAAGTTTTTAGCTAGTGATTTTAATGTAAGGGCTTCTTCAGGGACAGTCTATTAACTGCTTTTTTCCCTGTGTAAGACCATATTTTTCTGTTTCTTTATATGTCTCATAATTTTTGGTTGAAAACTGAATATTTTAAGTAATGTAATGTGGCAATTCTTGAAATCAGATTTATATTTTTGAGGGTTTCTTTCTCATGGTTAACATATGTATGTTGGGGCAAGTGTTGAAGGAGTCAGGGAAGGAAATAGTATCTTTTTTTGTTTGTTTGATTTTACCAGTGAATCCCTGAAGGGAAAGCAGCTGGAAATAAAGGTAAAGGAAGATAAAGCTTAGTGGAGAGTCATTTTACACAACCTTTGCTTCAGGATTTTAATTAAAACTACTATTTCTAAAAAGGAACAAATCTTTGCTTTTGAATCCTCAGGACTGTGAAACAAATTCCACTGTTGTTTTACTTATACCTTGAGGTCTACCCTCAGGGGACAAAGAAATATAGGCAAATACTTATTCCTACCCACCCTTTCCAAGAGTGATGGGGTGTGGTGGTGGTGATCTATAGTAAAATATGGTACAAATAGTCTTCTAGAAAACAGTACATGAAAAATTATGTGGAGAGAAAATTTCTTATTTGTGAAAAGTATATAGGCAAATACTTATTCCTACCCACCCTTTCCAAGAGTGATGGGGTGTGGTGGTGGTGATTTATAGTAAAATATGGTACAAATAGTCTTCTAGAAAACAGTACATGAAAAATTATGTGGAGAGAAAATTTCTTATTTGTGAAAAGTATAAATCCTGGCAAAGTTATTGGGAGGGTGGTTAGAGGGAGGGGAGAATTTAAGGTTTAGAGTTAAAATGTTTTGTCAGTTCTGTGTGCCAAATGCATTGCAAAAGGATTTATGTGCAATGTCCAATTAAAGCCTCAAAACTATTTTATACCCATTGAACAAATGAGAAAGATGAGGCTAGCCTAAGGAAACAATAAATCAGGACCAAGGGCTTGGATCCAGGAATCTGATTATCAAGCATATGCCTCCCTCCACATGCCCCACCTCTACATTGACCTAAAAGAAATGGAGGCTGACCATATAATGCATAGAATTTATTGAGCATTGCAACTGGGGAAATGCACAGGTCCGGTCTCCCTGAGAAATGCACTCCCAGGATTTCTTGTTGTAGCTATTCATTGTTGTTCTTACTATTGTTGCTGTTTGTTTGCTTGTTTTAGTGACTTTTCTGAACTAATTCTGTAAAGTTTGTATTCTTTGTCATGACATGGCCATGAAAAGTCTCAGTTTGGTATGTTAGTAGTCAGTTAATGATTGGACAGAGATTTCCTTAAATACTTTGAACAAATGAGTCACATAGCCTTCGTTCAGAGGCTATCTGTACCTATTGGAGCATGGCTTCGATACTCTGGGACAGTTTGTATCCCTGCTTTAGCCTTCACTTCCTGCTTGCTCAGAGCCTCCAGGTCAGCTGGAAGTGAGAGAGTAGGGCCTTCTCAGGTCTTTTCTGGGCATTCTCACAGCCTTGCACATGCATGTGGTCCTCTAGATTCTCTGGAATATGGTGGAGCTTTTCAAAACCCCCTGTGGGGTTTCATTCCCCTGCTGTTCCTTTTAAATTTTTTTGGTCAGCTTTTTTTTTGCCCCAACTGATATTCTCACTTCAGGCAGCTGCAATGTTAAACAATTACTACTGATTATTTTCGACAAATGCCTCAGGGAAACGGCTGTTTGCACTGAGCAAGCTCTGAGTCAGGTCAAATAAATACAGGCCTTGTAAGTGGGGAGTTTCTCAGAAGATGCCAGATATGTAAAGTTGGAAAATTCCCTGGGAATGTTGCTTTTGGTGAGCTCTAAACCCATTCTATCCCTCCAGTCACTGCTACCCTGCTTTGTGAGGTTATTGCTTTTCAAAGCTACCGCAGATTTGGGTGGCAAAGGAGGTGGCTTTAGGGCAAGTTAAAAATTTCACGAAGTTCACTGTTCTTACTGAGTATCAGCCATTCTTCTTGCATAAATGCTCCTTGGATTGTTGCAAGCCTTTGATTAATTTCCAGAGTTCTGAACTTTTTGCCAGTGTTCTCATTGCTTTTATGGATGAACATATTTTCAGAGGTTTTTACTCTCCACCATTCTGCAAGATCTTCATATGGTTATTTTTAAAAGAAGAATAAAAGTAACTAAATTTGATGTTAGCATAGTTATGCAGGTACCTCTATTCTAGTCTCAAACCAGTTGGTCCAACACATGCATTCACAGCCCCTTCAAAGGAAGGGATTCGTGAGGACCCATACCCTTCTGTGACAAAACAGGACCATGTCCAATTGGATTAAGAAATGACTCAGTTATGAATAGAATACTTAGTGACATCTAATGATTTTTACAGCAGGGGGAGTTGCCAAATTCTTTTTTTTTTTTTAATAAATTGATGGATTTATTCCTCAAAATGTGTCTAGAGCTATGGAAATCACCCTCAAATGTGTATATACCCTTCTGAGCAACTGGAAGCACCTGGAGAATTTTGATCAAATCTTCTGGGGCAGGAAAAGTGCCCTGGCTGTGACTCCCTGGAGTCTCCATAAAGCCATAGCTAGACCCTGCTGGTGTCCCCTCTATTGCAATCCATCGTTCCCCATAACTTCTTGCCAAATGAGAACTTTCCATGCCTGGTCATCTCAGAGAAGCCTCTAGATGAAAAGACTGGGGCTGGATGAGGTGCAATCACATGCCTGAAACCCTGCAGTAGAGTCTTTTCCCCACAAGGGAAAGTCCCTCTTGCACCGATCTTGGTGGCAGAGACATGGTTGCTGAGGCCATGTGCCTTTCTCCTCTCTCTATGCTTCCATCCTGAGCTTTCATGCTCCACTGGGATCTTGCCAGTCTCTTGCTGCACTCCAGTGCTCTCCCACAGACACTCCTGGATCTGAAATTCAGATTTCCAACCACATCCAAATTTTTCTTAATATCCACCTGCCTGCCCCATGGGCAAAAGTATTCTTCAGCAAATGTAGCTACAGATAGCAAGATTTTCAACCCAGTAACTGTTTAGTCATTTGCACATGATTAGTTTCTGTGCCTGTGTTTCCAATAAGAAAATCATCAAGTATCTGTAAAAGAGATATGAATTATAACTCTTAGAGAATTTAGTGTCTTTTGAAAAGAAAGAATATATTTTGTATTCAGCTAAAGTATAAAAAGTGACTCTGAGTCACTTGCCTGGGTAACTGAAGGAGTCACTTTTTTCTATTATTTTGAATTGTTCTGAAAACATTTCTAAAGTACATAAAGTAAAAATGTGAATTCTGAGAATCCTGTTTATGGATCAACTTTAAAGTTTGTCTAATAATTAACATTTGGGAGACTTTCTATAAGGTAAAAATAAATTTCATGCATTCACAAGCAATCACAAATTTCTTAAAGAATAGCTGGCTTCTTTTTTTTTTTTTTAAGTGGAGTAGACAATAAATGACCAGAATGACTTTGGGGGAAAGAGAGAGAAAAAAACAAAGTGGTAGCATTCACAGTACAAAAAAAGAAAAAGAAAAAGTAAAGTAGTCTTATCTACTGGAACAAGTGACAAAGACCTGAATAGCTAGTAAGGGTTATAAATCACTGTATATAGATCACTGTCACTGAAGAATCCATTGATTGCAAAAATATAAAAATTTCTGAAATAGAAACCTGAGTAATATGTTTCCAAGTTGGGAAAATCTGCACCAGCTTCTAAAAGAGGAAAGCACTGAAAAATAGAGCAACATCTATGCCTTATTTTTCTTTTTCTAACGGAAAATAGCAAGGAAGGAAGAGATTGAGTCAGCCAGTCATATTCAGAGCTGAGGTAAAGTAGGCCATTATAAGGGGCGAGAGCGCACCAGAGCTATGTGGTGCCCAAAGCATGCGGGACTAAGTGACTAGGACACCTGGTTACCCTTTTCTGACTTCCGATCCAGGATCTATTACAGCGCTCTAATTATAGAACTCACAGCTAAAGGTTGGAGAAATACAGCTGTCTGAGTCACTTGGAATAAGAGCATCAGTGTTTTAAGGACAACGCCATTTACCAAGAAGTGTATTGTGTTTCTCCATGCGCTGAAACTAAAACGTGACTTCTGAGAAACATACATTTTTATAAGCCCAGATGGCTTTTTCCTCTCCTCCCACCCACCATTCTCTCCAGATTGCTAGGAACCTGCTCTCTTGTCTTTCTACTGGGTTATTTTTCAAACATGCTTGGAATTTATTCATGCATTTTATTGGTTTTAGAAAGCCTTTAATAATTTTAAATATATTTGATTTACTGTCTTTATCATATTATAGCTTTGTCAGAACGCCTATGGTTCTAATCCTTCTGTTTCGTTTTTGTTGTTGGTTTTATTTGCCTGATGATTCTTGCTCAAGGTGGATCATTTTCTCTTGTGTTTTGTTATGTATGGTTGTGTATCCATTTTAAATAGGGCTTGTTTTGTGTGTATGTACATAAATTCCATGTTGCCTGGATAACTGAAAACCCTTCAAGGGTGGGTTTTATGTTCCCTTCTCAGGCAAATCCAGGGGTACCATTGGGCCTACCAGTTTCTGTTACTTTCTCAGTTGGGGGGTTCCCGTTCCACCTGAGTAGCGTACAATTTGACCCACAAAAGGTACAAATTCAGAGCTTTAATTTATCCCAGGAAATTTTAACTTAACTTTTACTCTTGTAAAGCTAAGGCACAGAAATAAGCTCCAATATCAGTTCCCCGGGCTGGTGGGTAGAGATTATTTGTCCTCTTTGCACTGAGGTAATACCCTTGAGGGCTCAGCTTCGTGCAGGACTTTTGTTTTCTCTCTCCAGCTCACCAGGCTCTAGGACTCATTTTCTGCTCCTATTTTATTAAGAACCAAGCTGAGAGCTGCTACCAGTTTAGGAATCTCCCAGGACTGGTGGAGGGTCAGCTCACTTGCCTGGTGCTTTGGTTCTCAAAATCTGTTTTGTTGTTTATTCTGTCACTTTGGGATTTGCCTTTCTTTCTTACAATCTCAACCACACTCAACAATTTTTCTTAGTTAGTTCAGGCTGCTATAACAAAATATCATTGACAGGATGGCTTAAACATTTACTTCTCACAGTTCTGGAGGCTGGGTAGTCCAAGATCAAAGTGCCAGCATATTTCATGTCTGGTGAGGAACCTCCTCCTGCTTTGCAGAGGGCCACCTTGTCACTTTCTTCACATGGCAACAAGAGAGAGCTCTATTCTCTTCCTTTTCTTATAAGGGCACTGATCCTATCATGGGGACCCCACCCTCATGACCTCATCTAAACCTAATTATTTTTCAAAGGCCCTACTTCCAAATACCATCACATTGGGGATTAGGGCTTCAACATATGAGTGTTGAATATTCAGTACAATATGGATAATATAATTTGTCCAAAGCACAAATTATATCATTTTTCATCCACTGTCTCTAGACACACTAGCTAAGTGAACCATCTTGCCAGAATGTAAGCTTCATGGGTTCCCACTTTCTTCTTCTCATGCCAATGGATGGCATATTTGTAGATGGGTATTACTGGAGATTCCCAGAGTATTCACATCCTTTGGCAAGACTGAGGGGTACTCTGATCTTCCTCTTCATTGGATAGATAGTTCGTTCTTACTTTAAAATCACACATTCAAGGAGTTCAGCAAGGTTACAAGATACAAGGTTACCAACATATAAAAATTTAATTTTATTTTTATACACTAGCAATGAACAATCTAAGAAAGAAATTAAGAAAACAGTTCCTGGCCGGCCCCATGGCTCACTCGGGAGAAGTGAGGCACTGATAGCGCCGAGGCCAAGGGTTCGGATCCTATATAGGGATGGTCGGTGCACTCACTGGCTGAGCATGGTGTGGACTACACCGTACTGAGGGTTGAGATCCCCTTACCAGTCGGAAAAAAAAAAAAAGAAAGAAAACAGTTCCATTTACAATAGCATTAAAAGGAACAAAATGCTTAAGAATACATTTACCACAAGAAGTGCAAAACTTACACACTGAAAGGTACAAAACATTATTCAAAAAAATTAAGAAATGGAAAAATAAAACTCCAGGTTCATGAATCAAAAGATTTGATATTGTTAAGGTGGTAATACTTCCCAAAACTGATCTATAGATTCAGTGGGATCCCTATCAAAATCTTAGCTGCCATTTTTGCAGAAATTGGCAAGCTCATCCTAAAATTGATATAGAAATGCAAGGACTCAGAATAGCTAAAACAATCTTGAAAAAGAAGAACAAAGTTAGAGAACTCACTTTCTGTTTTCGAAACTTACTATAAAACTACAATATTCAAGACATCATGATTGATACTACACGAGAACACACATATAGATCAGTGGAATAGAAATGAAAGCCCAAAAAGAAACCCTTACATTTATTATTAATTAATTTTTGACAAGGGTTCCAAGACAATTTGATGGGCAAAGGATAGTCTTTTCAATAAATCATGTTGGAGAATGAACATATGCAAAAGACTAAAGTTGGAACCCTTCCTCACACCATATGCAAAAATTAACTCAAAATGGATAATAGGCCTACATTTAAGAGGTAAAATTATAAAATGTTTATTCTAGAAGAATGCATAGAAGTAAATCTTCATGACCTTGGATTAGGCAATGATTTCTTAGGTATGATATCAAGAGCACAAGTAACAAAAGAAAAAATGAATACATTGAACTTCAAAATGAAAAATATTTAGTTTCAAAGGACACCATCAAGAAAGTGAAAAGATAATCAATGGAATGGAAAAGTATTTGCAAATCATATGTCTTATAAGAGGCTTGTATCGAGAATATAAAAAGAGCTCTTACAACTTAAGAATAAAATTATGAATAACCCAATGAATAACCTTTGCTCCAAAACGGGTAAAGGATTTGAATTGACATTTCTCCAAAAAAAACATACAAGTGGACAAAAAGCACATTTTAAAAATGTTCAGCATCATTAGTTATTAGGGAAATGTAAATCAATGCCACAATAAGATACACTTCACATTCACTAGGACGTCTAAAAATAAAAAAGACAGAGAATAACAGGTGTTGGCAAGGATGTGAAGAAATTGGAACCCTCACACGTTGCTGACAAGATCATAAAATGGTACCTCCACTTTGGAAAAGAGTTCGGCATTTCATTAAAAAGTTAAACATAGAGTTTCCTTATGACCCAGCAATTCCACTCCTAGGCATTTATCTATAATAAATGAAAACAATCACTTGTAACTGAATGTTTATAGGAGTATTATTCATAATAACCAAGAAGTGGAAACAACCCAAATGTCCATTAACTGATAAATGGATAAATAAAATGTGGTATATTCATACAATGGAATATTATTTGACATTAAAGGAATTAAGCATTGAAATATGTTACAGCATGCATGAATCTTGAAAACTTTATGCTAAATGAAAGCAGCCAAACCCAAAAGGCCCTATTGTATGACTCCATTTATATGGTATCTCCAGAAGAGGCAAATCCTCAAGACTGAAAATAGATTAGTGGTTGCCATGGGCTAGGAGGAGAGCAAAATAGGGAGTGACTGCTAAAGGGTACCAAGTTTCTATTAGGGACGATGAAAATGTTTGGGAATTAAATAGTGGTGATGTTTGCACAACTGTGTAAATATGCTATAAAAGCCACCGAATTGTACAATTCAAAAGAGTGAATTTTATGGTATGTAAATTACATCTCTATAAAGCTCTTTTTTAAAAATCACACTCACAAGAATGTGTATTTAGAAAATAATGGTGAGGATAAAACAGCCAACAATCCCGCAATTTAAAAATCCTTCTGGGAACAATTTAATGTATTTCCTTCTTTTTTTCCAGGGCAGGGGAGGGGAGAAGCTGGTGGGTACAGGGATCGAACCCTGGACTTTGGTATTATCAGCACCAGCCCTTGTACTTTATTGTGTGTACATTTTGTTATTTATGATCAGCATATACATTTAACTTTGTATGCTGATTTTTTTTTTCATTTTACATTAGTCCTAAGTTTTTAATTTTTTTTTTTTTAGTTTGCTTCCTAGTCTTGATAACTGTCCCTGATAATTTGCCTTGACAATAACCACTTAATTTCCACAAGTGGATATACCGCATTTTACTTAACAGATCCTCTATTTGCCCTTTTGTTTGTTTCCATTTCTTTGCTATTATAAAAATGCAGTGGTAAGTATCTTTGTGCATATAATTTTCTCAGTATATGGATTATTTCCTTAGAGTAGATTTTAAAAAGCAAAGTGTTAATGCTGTGTCAAAGGTTATGAAATTTTCTGATGCTGATAAATACTGCCAAATTTCCTTCAAAAAGAGTTTCTCTATTTTATCCTTTAGGATGAGATACATTCCATTAAGTATCATGTAGCCATATAACTCTCTGTTACCACTAACATTACACCTAGCAGATTTTCTACAGACTCTACATGTGTAAATTCACCCCAGACCTTTGAGAAATTGGCCGTGAGTCACTGAGTCAGAGCAAGCATGAAATCTGTTATAAACTGGTGAATTACACAATTGATTACCCAAGCCTTTGTCTCTTCTTTGGTTAATCATAAGCTCTTTACAAGAATTGTGTTGCGGGTGAGCCCACAACTTACAGAAAAAGAAAGGCACATTGTTCCCAGGAATTAGGAAAGGATGGAGGATATGGATGGGCACAGGCAGAGAAAAATCAGACTGCCCCTCAGAGCGAGAATCTGTTCACACAGGCCTGGAGACTTCACATGATGGCAATCCTCTGTTCTGCTTCCTATCTGAGCATTTAAATCAACAGAGTACAAGCTTATTTCCTGAGGCCTACTCTTTAAGGGGCTTTGTAATTGCTGAGGGAACCAAGATTCCTTGTGCCAGGTCCCTGCAGACTTTTGGAAGTCACCTTTGGAAAACATTCACTCCACCCCTAACCAAGAGTTTTCCACACGCTTTCATAAAGAAGAGTTTTGTTGTTGATCTAAGCATTCCACCTGACCATACATATCATATGGCAGCCCACAGGCTTCGTTGAGGCTGAGAAAGAAGCCATTTTCTTACTTATTTCAATGCAGAACTGAGTCTAAAACCCAGTTCTAGGTGGTCCACCAGAAAACAAATGGTGGTGTCAAGTTGAACAACTGGCATCTTTTGCAACATGAGCTCTCCGGGAGAGAAGCTTAAGGCAAATAACCAACTGGCACAGCATTCTAATTTCTGACAGGTGTATTAATCACAGTCTTTCATTTCCACACACCCACACCCTCGCTTCACTCTTGCATGCATAATTGATGTGCTTAGTTCATAGTTCACATTGGTGAAATCTCCAGGGCAGATTCAGTTAGAGTTTTGATTGACTGATCTCTAAAATAGTTATATTCTCATGTGTCTTTCAGACTCAGTCCAGGAGGCGTCTACATTTCTGCCATAAATGTGAAGATTTTGGCCTGTGGCACTGCGTCCTTTTCCTTGGAGTTTGAAAGGTCTATGGGCCATATTATTTTTACCATCACAACTTTTGGGGAAGGTTCTTATAATTTGTGCATTAATTACCTTTGAACACAGGGTATCTTGCCTATCATTCATCATGTTTCAGAATCCACACTGATTCTGCATCTTTGAGTGTATTCATTTGAGATTCTTCTTCAGCAATCCTGTCCTACAGCTTTTTTTTTTCATTCGCTCCAAACATTTTCATATCCATCTGCAAACACAGGATCATTTTTGACCTCTAATATTAAAATGATAAATCATCATGGTAATATTATTTTTCATGACACCTCCACTTATTTTTCATTCATGTATTCAACAACTTTTTTTATTGAGTGCTTACTATGTTCCCTGCATTTTGCTGAGCCACTGGGGAACACAAGGAAACTGTAACCCTCCCTTTGTGTAACTTAAAGTCTATTAGAGGTGCCAGGAAAGCGAATAAGAACAAGAATTTTTTTAAAGAAAAAAGAAAATGAAAAAAGAACAATTCTCACTGCCGTAAGTGCTCCAAAGGAGAACTCCACGCTGGGAAGCTGTAGAAGAAGAGAGGGCCTGGTCAGGAAAGTGAGGGAAGAGACCCTGCACAGAGATATGGAAGATGAATAGGGGTTGCTCACGTGCATGGGGAAGGGAAGACGAGAATGTTCCAGGCAGAGGGAACAACATGTTCAAGCTTTGTCATAAGAGCAGAAAGTGTCCAAGACTCTGGACAAGCACCAGTGTGGCTGAAGTACATGGAGGAGGGCAGGAGCATGGTGACATGAGTTTGGTGAAGAAAGTAGTACTCATATTAATATTCATCTTTATCCTAAGAGCAGTTTCATTAATTTCAATTATTAGTGTCTTAGAACTGGAAAGGTTGATAATATATTACCATTAGAATCATTACCTAAGCTATTGATTTTGCAGTATCCGACAGCAAGTTTGAATTAAAAAAAACCCATATGGCCGGAAGCAGTTACAGATATTATACTTGCTGTTTAGATATGATAGCTCTTGCATTTGATATTGAAAATATTATTTTAAAGTATCCAATATGCTTTTTGATTCTATAGCTCTACCTAGTCATTTATTTTAGTGGTGCTTAGCTCGGACCTTCATGCTTAGCTAATGCTCAAGAAATGCTTACAGAACGGTAGGTGAAAAAAAGAGTGAGTTTGAGGCTGCCATGTGAAGTCACTCAAAGAGCCATGCTATGATATTTACTCACAAATTCATTTATGATACAATAAAAGAAAAAGACAGAGGAGCTATGAACACTGTTTCAAACAGAAATATATTTCCCTCTGTGAATCATTACTATTTCTTCGATTGACTTCTGCATTCTAAAATGACTGTGCCTCTTTTCCCATTCACTGTACTGCTGTTATCTGGGCCGGGTGTTGACCGGTATAATCAGAGTAGACAGTACACCCATCTGTTTCAAAGATGTCTCTCGCCATGGGAACGTGCAAGTGCAAAACATCAAACAGCACCGCAATAGATCCCTCAATCCTGTGCTGGAGATAATTGTTTCCCCAGAGTGGTGGGAGGCTTTATAACAACTCAGCTAAAACCCGTGAATCTAGTTAAGCTCATTTCAGTTCTGCAAACCTTCATGGAATGTTTTCTATGTGTAAGAGATTGTCCTGTGTGAGCCGAGAGATACAAAGATGGATATGCTGTACTCCAGCCCCTTTGAGGAACTCACAGTTCCATGCACAAATATATCTCTAATTCAAAGCAGATGTAATATTCCCTGTAGAAATTAGACACATGGTGAGCTTTGGGAATGGTGTGAAAGAACTCTGGTCATAGATAAGGTTAACAGTCAGTGTCTTAGTCCCAACCCACTGATATTTTGACCAAATTTGTTTACTAACAGTATCCATTGAGTTGTAAGTTTTGTGCTTCTCCTTGGAAATAAGATGAGACATTTCTTGCCCTAGAGGAGCTCACAGCCTAGTGATAGAAACATAGATTATTATGATCAGAGGCAGGTTGATAATTCTAAGGAAGCACAGAAGAATAAGACTGGAGCACAGAGTAGAGCAGAGACCATGTTTCAGTAGAGTTGGTAGAAGCTGGGTCCTGAAGAATAAGTGACCAAGGGACATGTCGATCAGGAAGGAAGAACACGGAGGGCAGTGGGGAGAGCGTGTGCAAAGATACAAAGGAGTAAAAGCTTGCCATGTTTGGGGGATGAGTAGTCATTGTGGATTCCAGAGGTACAGTGTGTGTAAAGGAGATGGAAGAAGGAGATGCTAGACAGTTTGTTTGGAGGAAGATTGTAAGCTGCCTTCGGCAGTTGGGACCTTATCTTATAGGGCAGCTATGAGTCATAGAAAATTGTAGGCAGTGACGTGATCTAATCCACATTGTAGAGGATGAATAGAAGAGAGGGGACTGGAGGAAGGGGACCAAGATGGAGGTGAATGCAGTAGCCATGCAAGAAGAGGTGACATTTCTCATACCCCATGCAGGCAGAAGAGGAAACGATGTTTTGATCTCTCTTTTCTGAACTGGCTGCCATAATGTACACAAATGCAGCATGTGTAAGATTCCCCGGAGGTTTGATCAGTGTAGTTAAGTTAGACTGAGTTCCTTTTCTTAGGGAACCAGGAACAAATTCAGCTAGTCATACACACAGACAAGACTTTCACTTCCCATAGGCAAAATGGGGACAATAATGGGACCTTCCTCATATGGCTGGTCTGATGATTAAATGAGATGATGTCTGCAAAGCACTTGACACTGTACTGGCACATAGTTGACACACAACAAGGGTTAGCTATTACTATTCATTCAGTGGAGAGTTAATAAGCATCTAGTCCTATCCATCAGACAATAAGCCAGACAATAGAGATTAAGTCCGGAAGAGATCAGAAACCCTGCCCTCCTCAGTCTCGTGGTCCTTTTATCTTTTATTTATTTATTTTGACAGCTGGCCAGTACAGGGATCCGAACCCTTGACCTTGGTGATATAACACCACACTCTAACCAACTGAGCTAACCGGCCAGTCCTATCATAGACCTTTGGGAGAAAGAAATACATATAGATACACATATATATGTATATATGTATATGCATATAGATGATTAAAGAATGACTAAAAGAATGGAGCAAGTGCAAATAAAGGGTATAAATAGATGAGGTTGTAGAAAAGGATATATTCACCTCTGACTAGAAAGACAAGGGACAGGAGTTTCTGGGGAAAGGGCCATTTCAGCCTCATCACAAAGAATAAATGGGAAAGGCATTCCAAGTAGTTACACAGATACTTTCCACTCAAAGTGTGAGCAGCACATTTCTTTCAAAGGGTATAAATAGATGAGGTTGTAGAAAAGGATATATTCACCTCTGACTAGAAAGACAAGAGACAGGAGTTTCTGGGGAAAGGGCCATTTCAGCCTCATCACAAAGAATAAATGGGAAAGGCATTCCAAGTAATTACACAGATACTTTCCACTCAAAGTGTGAGCAGCACATTTCTTTCTTTTTTTTTTTTTTTTTGGCCAAATGAGCAGCATCAGAACCAGCAGCACTTGAGAACTTGGAAGAAACACAGTCCTACAGAATCTGCATTTTAGTAAAACCCCGAGATTACAAAGATGAAGACAGGAAAATTAATATAATGAGTACAGAAAGTGTGTTTACTTGCTCATTTCCAATGACTCATTTTTAAAAATCAAAACATAGCAGATGAGAAATTGCTAATTTTCCCTTCCAAAATTAAATTCTTGAATCAAATGACAGTTGAATGAACAGATATGCCTATGTAACCAGTGAATCAAAGAAGAAATTACAAGGGAAATTAGAAAATAATTTGAAATGAGTGAAAACAAAACAGCATACTAAACATTGAATGCAGCTCAAACAGTTTTTAGAGGAAAATGTATAGCTGTGAAGAGAGGAAAGATCTCAGGTCTAACCTTCTACGTTAAGACACTGGAAAAAGAAGAGCCAACTAAACCTAGAGCAAGCAGAATGAAGGACATAATAAAGATTAGGGCAGAAATTAATGAAATGTGGAGTAGAAAAACAATACCAACCAAAAAAAATCAATAAAACTAAAAATTGTTTCTTTGAAAAGATCCACAAAATTGACAAACCTGTAGCTAGACTGATCAGGAACAAACAAGAGAAGACTCATTACTAAAAATCAGACATGCTTAACAAAGTGCAGGAAACATAGTAGGCACTCAATAAAAAAATGTTGAATAAATAAACAAAAAATAAGTTGAGGTGCGATGAAAAATAATATTACTATAATGATTACTCATATTAGAGTTTGAAAATGATTCTACGTTAGCAGATAGATATGAATTCTCGAAGAAAGTGAGTGAAAGAAAAAAAAACTGTGGAATAGGATTGCTAGAGAGGAATTTTAAATGAGTATATTCAGGAATGCAGATCCATTTACGTGGATCAGTACACTTACTATTGTTAGGATGGCAATCCTCCCCCAATTAATCTTCTGATTCAACAGAAACTCTATCAATATCCCAGCCGGAATTTTTTTTACTGAAATTCACAAACTCACCCTAAAATACATATGGAAATGAAAGGGACCCATAATTGTCTAAACAACTTTGAAAAAGAAGAACAAAGCTACAGAACTCAAATTTTTTAATTTCAAAACTCACTACAAAGCTACAGTAATTGAGACAGTGTGATACACACCTAAGGATAGACATAGATCAATAGAATAGAATGGAGAGTCCAGAAATAAACGCTTACATATTTAAATGATTTTTGACAAAGGTGCCAAGACAATTCAATGGGCAAAAAAATAGTCTTTTCAAGAAAGCGTACTGGGACAGTTGGATATCCACATGCAAAAAAACAAAGTTGGACCCCTTCCTCGCATTATACACAAAAATGAACTCAAGATATATCATGGACCAAAAGATAAAAGCTAACTCTACAAAACTGTTAGAAGAAAACACAGGCAATTCTTTATGACCTTGGATCAGGCAATGGTTTCTTTGATTTGACATCAAAAGCACAATTGAAAAAAATATAGATAAATTGAACTTTATTAAAATTTAAAACTTTTGTGTTTTAAAGAACACCACTAAGAAAGTAAAAAACAGAGTGAGAGAATATACTTGCAAATATTTTATATATAAAATCTAAATATGATATATATATAGATATATCATATATATGGAACTTGTGCAGAATATATGAAGAACTCTTACAACTCAACAATAAAAAGACTGATAAATCAATCAAAAAATTGACAAAGGATTAAACGGATATTTTTCCAAAGAAGATACACAAATAGCCAATAAGATCATGAAAAGATGTTCAACGTCATTAGCCATTAGGAAATACAAACCAAAATCACAAGATACCACTTCACTCCCCACTAGGATGACTAAAATAAAATAGATATATAATAACAAATGGTGGTAAGGATGTTGAGAAATTGGAGCCCCCTGCATTGCTGGTAAAAATATAAAATGGTGCAACCACTTAGAAAAACAGTTTGGCAGTTTCTTAAAATGTTATAGATGAATTATGACCAGCTATTCCACTCCAAGATATATACACAAGAGAATTAAAAACATACATCAACACAAATACTTGTGCATAAATATTCAAAACAGTATTATTCATTATAGCCCCAAAGCACAAACAACTAATCCTGTTCTTCATCTGATGAATTGATGAACAAATTGTGATATATCCATACAATGGAATATAATTCAACAATATCAAAAAATGAAGTCCTGATCCTTTGTGATCACTGATACATCATGATCAGTATCATTGATACTGCATCATAGATGAAACTTAGAAACATTATAAAGAACATTTTAAAGAATGGTATAAAGAAGCCAGTCACAAAGAACTACATGATTCCATGCGTATGAAATGTCCAGAATAGGCAAATCTATGCGGGAGGAAAAGTAGACTCGTGGTTACTTGGGGCTAGGAGAGACAGGGGAAATGGAGAATGACCGATAACGGGATTAGGGGTTTCTTTTTGAGTGACAAAAACGGTTCAAGGGTGATTGTGGTAATGGTTGCACAACTGTGGATATACTAAACACCATTTAGTATACTTTAAATGGGCAAATTGTATGCTATGTGAATTATATCTCAATAAAACTGCTTTTAAAAAACGAACCTATATGAAATTGTTCCTTAAGTTGTCTGTAAACCTCAAGCCTAGAGCTAACTGATCAATACAGCAGCTACTCAGCCAGTGAGCGGGAACCGGTCTGTATGTGGGATCCGAACCCTCGGCGGGAGCGCCGCTGCACTCTCAAGCGGCGCACTGTAGCAGTGCGCCACCGGGCCGGCCCGAGGGATGTCATCTTTAGTCAAAGCCAGTGGCGGTTGCCATCCAAGGAGGTCTTTGTTTAGGTCACAACTACTAGCCTTCGCCTCTCAATGATGAGAAGCCAACATTAAGGTTGCCGATCTCGCACCCCCCACCCCACTAAAGCATACCACCTGGAAGACCCCAGACCATGGGGTCAAATGCACGATCATGAGGTATGCTGGTGGTCCATGGACAAAACATCAGATATCATTCACACATGCACGGTAGCCTCAGAAAGGCTAACAATGCCATTTAAGAGGGGGGCAATGCTTGTTTCCCTTTGGCCCAAAATTCAGTTAATATTTCAACATTTTAAAGAAACTACAGTCTGCTTTCTTTTTCCTTCAGATTCATGCTGTGTTTGTTAACGAGGTAGAGCAGTTAAAAGAATGAATGAACCTTAGGAGGTCCAGATGTGACCCCTAGCTCCACCGCTCCCTAGCTGTATGACCTTGGGCACAGCACTGTACTACTCTGAGCTGCGTTTTCTCATCAGGGCAGTAGAGATTCCATGATGTGGTTTAAGTACAATTCATAACAATGTCTTCTGGTTCAATGTCAAAGCTCAAGAATTGGCAAAGAATTGGTGAAGCCCCAAAGCTGTGCTAACAGCTTTCCATACATTATTTCATTTAATCTTAATGTTAACTAATGAAATCAGAAAAATTGATGATTGGGGAAAATTATTCTTAAAAGAAAAACTATACTGATATAGATATACATGTCTTAGTCTTTCTCATGCCTTACAAGTTTATGTGTCTAAGTTTTTGTGACACTTGGAAGAAGTAAACTTTTTCCATCTATTATGTTTTCTCATCCTGTCTGATGAATTTGGCTCTAGATAGAATTGATTGGAATTCTTTGATATTTTACCATATGAACTGACCATTTTACTCAGTTTAAGATCACTGACCATAGGGCTGGGAAATGATGTTGTTAAGCTGCAAAAGGGGTGAACTTGAGAACAAGCGGAAATAGATCAGGAGTAACTTTAAAAAATTTGTCGTTTGGGTGGCTTTTGGAGATTAGAGAAGTATAAAATGAGGAAATAAACTGAGACAATAACGCATTTCAGGACTCAAACTGTTTATTTTAAACAACGTGTATTTTTCCTTTGTTCCTCTTTAGTGATGTATCTGAACCTTGAAACTATAAAATTTGAATAGTTGCCAACAAAATAATCCAATAGGCTTTATGATGAATTTTGCTTCAACATAAATTTCTTTCGTTTTGTTTTCTTTTTGGTGGCTGGCCAGTATAGGGTCTGAACACTTGGCCTTGGTGTTATCAAACATAAATTTCTTTTGAAGATCTAAATTAATCTGCAACTCATTTATTAATAGCTAAGAAGTAAATTACATTTATTGCTGACCTCTTTGGGGTTGATCCATAACAAGGTTTCAGTTAAGTGACAGAAGAGCTATTTGATAATTCTGACCTTTGGAGCTCTCCTCTTGAATGGTAAGATCATTACAGGCATAAGAAAAATACTGAATCCTCCATAACATGCTCACCATCAATTTCTACTTCAAGCAGTCCAGTTGGAATTCAATTCTCTTTACCAGTCCATATAAGAAAAATGTCTGTTTTCAGGAAAATAAGGTCTTGAGATACAGCTGCTCAATTCCTCAGTAACTTCTAAAACGTATCTTTCCCATTTAGAACCTTAGAAACTCTGACTTACAAGCAGAATACTCAAAGATACCCCTCCACACTTCATTTTACAGTTATGAAAAAAGCTCAGAGGGGAAATAACTTGCCCAAGGTCACACATCTTTTTGTAGTTGAGGTAGGTGTAGCAGTCAGGTCTTCTAATCCTTGGTTTAGTGCTCAGTTCAGTTAATGAAATGAACAGAGCGCATTTGGGAGGCATTTTTAATGCGCTGTCTTTCTTTTAAAATATGGTCACATTGACTTTCGTCAGCAGGTTTATCTGAATTCTATCTAATCACTCCCCTTTGTGACCAGCAGAATGCTTCTTTAAAGTGACTTGACATATATGTAGTTCAGTATTAACTGGTCTATAGAATAACTGAATATGTAACTTTGGTGTGCCAGTTAGGGTTATATGATTGCAAGCAACAGAAACTGGACAACTTAACCCCAACATGCATTTGTTGAAGGATATGGGAGATCACACAGAGTCAAAGCAACATTGAAAAACAAGACTCTGAGAGCACAAACTAGGATCTGGAGAGCCAGGTAACAGAATTGAATCAACAGCTTCTCCAGCTCAGTATGCAGTTTTTGTTGATGTTAAGGGGTTTTTTTTTTTTTTTTTTTTTTTTTTTTTGTCCTTGTTATGACTTTGCTCAAGATTTGAATTTCTAAGAGGATGACACTGAGTGGAAAAACTCAGGCCATTTTCCTACCCCATGACATCAAAACAAGACTGTACAGCTTGAGAGAACAGGAAATTAGAAGCTTCAAAAGAAGTTCAGGGTGTAGTTACCAATACAAGAGTGAGAGGATACTGGGCAGCTAAAGTCCCCACCACCCCACTTGGCTTTCCTTTAGAGTGGTACTGGTTGAGTATCCCTTATCCAAAGTGCTTGGGACCAGAAGTGTTTCGGATTTTGGATTTTTTCAGATTTTGGAATATTTGCAGAATACATACAGGTTGAGCATCCCTAATTCGACAATCTGCTAAAATGCTCCAATGAGCATTTCCTTTGAGCATTGTTGGGAAAATACAGGAAAATGGTCAGGGCCCCTCAGATGTTCAGAATCTTGCCAAGCATTTGATGTAAATATGCATGTGCACCCAGGTGTTCCTTGGTTATTGTTTAATGTAATTGTGCATGTGCTCCCAGTGTCCTGGGTTGTGGACTTAAGTATAAAGGACTAATGGCTCTGATACATGGTGCTTCTCAGGATGCTCCAGGAGGCCACTAGGGTGGCAGCCTCTAGCTCTGAATAAAGCCTATTAATTTTTTACCCATGGCTCCCAGGATCTTTTCCTATTACCTAGCTTGTGGACCTGCATGTGAAGGGTTTGTGACCCAGTCTGTACAAGGGGCTTGAGGGGTCTGTGAGCCCTAGCAATACAAGCATCATGTGGGCGCTCGAAAAGTTTTGGATCTTGGAGCACGTGGGATTTTGAATTTTCGGATTAGGAATGCTCAGTCTGAAATACAGTCCTCTTTGGTGAGGCCTCTCAAGGTTCAAGCATCTTTTGTTTAAACATATCTTTTAGAGGATATGACATAAGGACAGGGACCACTTTCTGTGTGTCTTCAATATCCTCTCCCACCACTCTCCTCTCTTGTGCCACAACAATGACTTAATAGGCACTTATTTAATTGACTTGGACTAAATCACTTCAACTAAACTCATTTGCCTATTGAAGTAAGGCTCATAATCTCATAGAATATTAGAGCCAGTAGGGATACTTCATAGGCAATTGAAGTAAATACTGCGGAATCTGCAATGCTGTGGGAGCACATCATTTAGTGTATTAGTATCATCAATATCAATGCTAGGAGGAATTAAAAGCACCTGTGCCAGATTATTCAAATTTGAATAAGTTGTGCCATCAACTACCTATGTAGCTTTTGGCAGGTTATTTAAATCCTATATGCCACAGATTCCTCATCTGTAAAACTGGTGTTATATTCTTTTGAGGAGTAAAAAGTTTAATTTATGAAGAATGCTTAGAGTACCCCGTTGACGACAACATTGACATTTTGGTGAAGATGGGTTGCTTTTTTCAGCTTTTGTACTCTTTTTTGAGATGGAGACATAAGACAGATTGTAACAGCAAGATCATGCTTAATAAGCTAATTGCATTCAGTACTTGTGTTAAGATTTGCTTTTCCCCATGAGTTCCCTAATAAGTTCTTCCTCGAAAATTGCCTTTGCAATTTTTACTTTCTTTGTAAATACAAAACTTACAAGCAGACTCATCTGAACTCAAGAAGGGTCTGCATTTAATTCTTTCTAAGAGTTTGAATGTGTGTTGACAACAGCTCCCCATTTAATCAGTGAATTGTGTTGTGATTATTCACTGCCCATTAACCAGTTTGCCCCCTTAAAAGGTAACAAATGGTGGTTCCTTTTAAGTTTCAAAGAGGCCAGTTTAATCTGGGCCTTCTGTTGCTTTGTTAGGGAAATCAAACGCCCAGAATTGTTCTTGGCTTTCCCTTGTTGCTCAGAGGTCATGGGAAAGTAGAAATGAGAGCCACAGTGTGATCCATCATTGCCTGACGAGATGGTGTGACACCCAGACACAGCGTTCTGACCAATGGCACTTGCATTTTCTGTCTCTCTGTGAAATGATCCACTCACAAGCAAATGCAGTGCTGACTCTGAGCAGGATAGGTAATAAGTGGTTATTCCTGGGGATGCAGCTGTTTCCAACTGGTGTGATATAAGTGACATAAGATGATTGGGCTTGTCAACCCTATTCTGTGTCTGCCTCTGTGAAGAATGTTCCCAGCACCTTCCTCCTTCTTTCTTTAAATCTTTACTTTTCATGCGTTAACAGTAAAGGCTAAAATATCTAGATAAGTAAAACCTTGCAATCCATGGCAAAGAACAGCCCACTCCAAAAGAAGGTGTGTTAAATGGCCCCGTATCTATATCCTGTAGACTTTTATGTTCAGGGAATGTTCTGCACGATGAATTTCATTACATAGAAAATGTTCTCCTTCTCTTGGAATTAGAGAACTGTCTCTCAGAGATAAACTTAAGTCTCTCGATTAGTGGTCAGCTTTGTGTCTTCTGTCTCCTCTCCTTTTCCTGGCTCAGAAGAAGAGCCTGTCTTGAGCCCCAGGGAGGAAGGAAACTTTCATCTTAGAGGCAGAAAAGTACCTAAAAAGTGTGTCCAGTTGTGACAACTGCATGCCTACATGCCTCCGGTGAGCAAACCATTTCTCTTCTTGCCTGCCTTTTCCTTTCTCTTTCTTTTTCTCTTTCTCTTGTTCTTTCTCCTTCCTTCATTCCTTCCTTCATTCCTTCCTTCGTTCCTTCCTTCCTTCCACTTATTAAGCATTTACTTTCAACTTCTATGTGTCATCTCTGTACTAAGCCCCTGGGAAAGAGAGTCAAATAAGGTCCTGTCCCTGCCTTCAGTTTACCCAGACACAGTCGGAGACAGAAGCAAGCTAACATGAAGAAATGGCAGCCTCACTAGGCCAAGCGTGGTCCCAGGGAACCTTGTTAGAAATACAGAGTCAGCCCCAGCGCAGACCTACTGAGTGATAGCACCCCAGGTGATTTGCACACATGGTAGAGGGCTGTGAGAGGTATGTGCAAAGTATTGTGTAAGGCTGGTGTCCAGAAGGGCACGTGAGGGCACAGGTGTCACCTCCATGAGCCACTTGCCTTGCCTTCACCCCCAGAGCAGCCCTGAGGGCCAGTGAGCACTATGTTCCCAGGACACTCAGCAGGCAGTCGTGCTGTGCCAAGTCTGTGGGGCAAAGTATATGGAGCTCTGCAGCCTGCAGACCACAAATCTACAGAGAGTGAATCACACCCCCTTAGGTGTGACACCCTTGGGTAGCCCTGAGGCAAAGAACAAGCATGGTGCTCTTTTACTCACCCACAATTCCTGCAGAGGGAAGGGAAAAACTTAGGTCGATGGTCAAATGCCTCTGAGTTTCAGGTGAAGCCAGGTTGGTCTGATTATACCTATTTCTCTGATGAGTTTTCTGCTTTTGCTCTTGCACTTTTCACACTTCTTTGAGGATCTAGTGAAAGCTGTGTACGTGTTCCCCAAACACACACAGAGGGAAGAAACATGAATTTGCACATCATTTAAGAGACTTGCAGATCCCCTCAAGCCCAATCCAGGACCCCCTAAGATTCACATTCCCCAAGTTAAGAACCTCTGACTTGCAGAAACACTTTATAGTTATACTAGCTACATTTTCTATAGCATATGGAAAGCTTTTATTCCATGCCAGCAAATTAGTGAGCAATTTACATACATTATGTCGATTAATCCTTGCAACAGTACTATCTGGTAGGCCTTTATCATTGCCACATTGCAGACAAGGAAACTGAAGGATAGAGAGGTTATTAAAATGTCGGAGGTCAGA
Source organism: Galeopterus variegatus (assembly GCF_000696425.1). NCBI lineage: Eukaryota > Metazoa > Chordata > Mammalia > Dermoptera > Cynocephalidae > Galeopterus > Galeopterus variegatus. The sequence continues at coordinate 272,539 of NW_007729207.1, read as the reverse complement.
CACTAGTAAGAGACAGAAGTGGAAATCACATGGCCACCTATCTGACTGTAGCACCCGTGCAACTTAACAACCATACAGCTCTCTCCCCAGGATGAAATACTACCTTTAAAAATAAGGCAACAAATGTGCTTAATACCACTGAGCTGTATACTAAAAAATGGCTAAAATGGTAAATTTTGTTATATATACAAGGCAACAACAAAGACCTCACACAGAGTATGATGTCTAGAAATGTCCAATGCTGCCAACACCCTCTAGACTCTTTGATTCACCACCCCTTTTTCTAAAAAGTAATGAAATAACCAAAGTAAAACTTAGGTAACTGTCCCTGTTCATCACAGCTGGAAACCCTCACAGCATACTGCCCTAAACCACAGACCCAGAGAGAGTCCCTGAGCACCATTTTCAGGACAGTCATTCGACTTGTGGTCACCCTCGACTATGCCACAGATTTACACATTCATGAAGGCCCTGCAAGTTGTAGAACTTTTAAAGAAATATCATTGTTCTGTCCTTAAGCAGCAAAATGAAAAATCCTGACGAACAGCATGAAGTATCCCATTCCCAGTGCTGCGGGCCACCTGCGGTAGTGGTTTAAGGGCACAGATTCTGACTGGTTCAAATCTTGCACCTGCTTCTTACTAGTTCTGTGATTTAGGACAAGTTTTAACCTTTATATAGCTTTGTTCCCCACCTGTAAAATGAAGATAATAGTGAGCTAAATCTTCCAGGGTGATTCTGAAGGTGAAACAAGATGACACAAGTGACATTTTCTGTCAAACACCTGGTTCATGAGGAGTGGGTGGTCAATAAATACTAGCGTTGGTGACAAAGGTGGTGATGATATTATCATTCAAACTCTCAAGTCTCCTGAATCATCTCATGACTTGCTGCCTTTGATAACCTATCCCCATGCTGTTGACCTCTGTAGGTCTTTATTATTGACAAACTAAGTCTCTTTTCAGTTTTTGAGGTATAATTGAAGAATACTGAAATGCACATATTTAAAGTGAATAATTTGTTGGGTTTTGATGTATGTCCACTCGTGTAAGCATCACCATGATCAAGATATTGAACATATCCATAACCCCCAAAAGTATCCTTGTACCCCTTTGTCATCTACCTGTCCCCAGGTAACCACTGATCTACTTTCTGACAGAATAATCTTGAGGGACACTAAAGCACACTGAGGTTTCCTCTGCATTTTCTAATTCACTGAGCATATCATTTTGCTTTCTCCTTAAATGTAAGTACATATTTAGCTTCTCTTAAAAGCGTGAGAGGGCCGCCCGGTGGTGCACTGCTACAGTGCGCCGCTTGGGAGCGCAGCGGCGCTCCCGCTGAGGGTTTGGATCCCACATACAGACCGGTTCCCGCTCACTGGCTGAGCGAGGTGCGGGCGCAATGCCGAGGGTTGCGATCCTGTTGCCGGTCCCGGTCCGGTACGGGGGCAACACTGAGGGTTGCGATCCGTTGCTGGACACGAAAAAAGACAAAAAGGAAAAAAAAAAAAAAGCGTGAGGGGTTTTTGATGGGTAGATGTTCAGCAACCGAGCCTTTCAAGATACATGATGACTGATCCTGACAGATTCGGCAGATTCTACTGCTGTTATTTGTGTTGCCTGCTATGTTGTCAACAGCCCTCTACTCGCCTAAGATTTGTTTGTTTCATTATCGCATCACTGTATTATTGTTTTAGAAAACACATTAAGCAACCATTAGGTATACAAGTTTCAGTGAAGATTCAAAGGATCTCACCCCCCAAGGTGTACCTTCTAGAAATGGATCAGTTCACTTAATATGCAGGAGGAGATAACTATGTCACAATTTATGTCTCTTCCTTGAAAGTATCTTTAAACATCAATTGTAAAATGCATCTCAGTTTCTAAAATATTAAATATGGAAGGAAAGATGTACATCTTGGGACCTAAGAAATATGGTAACTCTAAACTGTCATTTGGTACTTTTATTTAGCTTTTGTATTGTTTATATTATTTTCTTCCTATGGGGAGATGTCGGTCAAAGGGTACAAAGTCTCAGATAGGATGAATAAGTTCTGGAGATCTATTGTACAGCATAGTGATTATAGTTAATAATAATGTATCACATACTTGAAAATTGCTAACAGAATAGATCTTAAATGTTCTCACCACAAAAAAGAAAGTCTATGAGGTGATGGACAGAATAATTAGCTTGATTTAATCATTTCACAAGGTATACACACATCAAAACATCATGTTGTACATGATAAATATATACAATTTTTATTTTTCAACTATACCTTAATAAAGCTGGAGATAAATTATTTTCTTCTTTTTAAGAAGAGCTATACATTACATATCTTCGTACTCAGTGTAAGGCCTAATAATGCTGAAATATGTACAAACCCACAAAATTACAGAATGTCATAGTTAAAAAGGAAGTCAAACTTTAATCTATTCCTGTCATTTTGCTCATGAAGAGAGGCACACAAACAGTAAACACCTTGCCCAGGTTCACGTACGTAGCCCTCCCAGAGTCAGGATTTTATTCCAGGTTCCTTAATTTTCTGTCTAGTGGTCACTTTAGTACAGCATTTCATCAGCAGAGTGGTGGTTGGGACTCAACATTGTAAAAGCTCCCCAGGTAATCCTTGTATGCATGAGGGTTTGACTTGCTCCACATGAGCTTCTCAGGATTTACACACTTGTTGACGTTTCTGGTTTCAACAAATCAAGAGAGAGCAGCAGCCATATGAATATAATTGCTTGTAATTTTGCTGATCCACTTAGAATTATACTGTAGGCCACAAAAATAGTATTTGGGCACGAGTCAATTAGCTAATGACTGATCACTGAAGGTCCACATGTAAACTCTGCTTTATTCATTCATTCATCTGTTCATTCATTCAGTCAGTCAGTCATTTGTTAAGCTTCCACTTTTCACCAGGCACCATTCTAGGATTCAGACACGATCATGAGGATGCAGTGCCTAATGAGACTGGCAAAGTTCCTGACTTCTGGTGCGGAGGCGGCAAACAGTAAACAAGTAAACAAATAATAAGCAGTGCTACCACTGCAAACTGTAATAAAGATCATGAAGGGAAATAATAGGAAGGTGCATTTTTCCTGAAACCTGAAGGATGAGCAAAAATCATAGGTAAAGAGTAACTCCTATCTGACAGTGTGTCTCAGTAATTTGGACACAAACTCAATGTAATATCAATATGTAATCTTGACTCATATCCTGTGGTTCTAAAAACTGGAATTCTTTAGTGTTTTTATTCCAGATATTACATTCCTGATGCCTAAAAGACTCTGAATAAAGTGTTTCACAGTTGCCTTGGAAAGCAGAACACCTTTGACAGGGAATTGCTCATGAGCTGACACCTGGATTCTGTTTTCTTCTGTATCCCCAGCCCTCCTTCAGTACGAGCCCTGTCCTCGTGAGTCTAGAAACCCTCCATAAGTGTCTGAAAAGGCCCTTAAATATTGGTCACCCCAACTACGTTATAGGCTAGATGGTGTTCCAGAACAGAGGTGTTGGGGAGGTATCCCTTGTAAAAACTGAGGATCTGCTGTGATATGCCCAGGCTCTCATGAAATTTCTTTGACTTTCTTCCCAAAAAAAGCTCTTTCCATTCATGCTCCTTCAAGCATTTCATCTCACGTTTATTATTCTTTTAACCACTTCCTTCGTGGAATGCATTAATTTCACTCTCAAGGAAATATTTGGATGAATAGATTTAAATTTGTTTTATAGACTACCATAGTTATAAAATAATGCACTTTAGTCTTTATAACTTGAGGTGAAACGTATTCTTAAGTGTACCAAGGACATATGAATATCAGCAGTAAAATGTTTTGCAGAGTCACATCTAACAGCTTTCCCCATGGGCTCAGAGCCAGCTGCCTAGGTTCAAATCCTGGCTCTGCCATCTTACTTGCTGCGGGAATTTGGGCAAGTTACTAAACTTCTTTGTGCCTCAGTTTCTTCTTATGTACAATAAGTATAACAGCATTAGGGTTGTTATCTGAATAATGCAGAATAAAATGAGGTAATTCATGTAAAGTGCTTAGATTAGTGACTGGTGAATAGAAAGACCTCAGTAAATTAGCTTGTGTCCTTATTTTTTCTGGTCTATTTACCAGTAGTTAGTACCTGATGAGACAACATGAAATCCTCTGAGAAGTAGATCACATTTGTTTATATATACTAAGGAAATGTTGCTATCTTTCTCTATATAGAAAGACCTCAGTAAATTAGCTTGTGTCCTTATTTTTTCTGGTCTATTTACCAGTAGTTGGTACCTGATGAGACAACATGAAATCCTCTGAGAAGTAGATCACATTTGTTTATATATACTAAGGAAATGTTGCTATCTTTCTCTACAGTAATGTCAGCCCCTTAATTTTCAGAAACTTTAAATTCTTTCTTTGTGAGCTCCAATAAAAATAGATATTTTTCAAAAAGACTGAATTTTAGTTGTGGCACACAGGTAATAATTAATGTGCAAATCATTTTAGATTCTTTAGAAATGCTTAGAATTGCTGAAAATGTACCTAGACTATAAAGAAGACTATAAACAATGTGCCCTCCTCCATGCACATATTATTGAAAAGTTAGCAACAGCAATGATAATAAAATTCCAACCTTTTGCTTTATTGACCTTTTCCTTTATCTCCCCTACCCTGACATTTATATAACATAGATATAACATATAACATAGATATAACATAGGATAACATAGAGAGATCAAATACGAACTTTTTAATGAGTATGTAATGTTTTGTCATATCAAAAAGCCAGCTCACCTAATTCTGTATATTTGGTGGGTTACAATAATTGATTTTTTTATATTAAACCAACTGTTTTAGTCCGTTTTGTGTTGCTATAACAGAAACACCTGAGACTGGGTAATTTATAAAGGAAAGAGGTTTATTTGGCTTATGATCCTGGGACGGTTGCATCTGGCACGGGCCTCAGGCTGCTTCTACTCATGGTGGAAAGTGGCAGGAGCCAGCGGGTACAAGCAGATCACATGATGAGAGGAAGCAAGAGAGAGGAAGCAAGAGAGAGAGAGAAGGTGCCAGGGTTTTTTTTTTTTTTTTTATTTTTTATTTTATTTTTTTTATTTTTATTTTTTTTTAAAAAAACCGAACCTGGGGCCTTGGTGTCATCAGCACCGCACTCTCCCGAGTGAGCCACGGGCCAGCCCATGCCAGGGTCTTTTTAAACAATTTCTCTCACAGGAACTAACAGCGTGAGAACTCACTCATTACTCCCCCCACCTAGGGAAAGCATTAATGTTTTGTCTTTTTTCCGTGTCCGGCAACGGATCGCAACCCTCAGTGTTGCCCCCGTACCGGACCGGGGACCGGCAACGGGATTGCAAGCCTCGGTGTTGCTCCTGCGCCTCGCTCAGCCAGTGAGCGGGAGCCGGTCCGTATGTGGGATCCGAACCCTTGGACGGGAGCGCCGCCGGGCTTCCCAAGCGGCGCACTATCCAGTGCGCCCCCGGGCCGGCCCACCAGGGTTTTTTTAAGCAACAAGCTCTAATGGGAACTAACAGAGCGAGAACTCACTCATTAGTCCTCCTCCCCCAGGGAGAGCATTAATCCATTCATGAGGGATCCGCCCCCATGACTCAATCAGTTTCCAACACTGTCACATGGGAATGGGGGATCAAAATTCCACATGAGTTTTGGAGGGGACAACACATCCAAACTCCATCACCAACCTTGCCTTCCTGGAATAATCCCTGCTAGGTCAAGATGTAGCATTCTTTTTATATGTTGCTGGATTCAATTTGCTAAGATTTTGTTAAAGGCTTTAAATCTATGTTCATGAGGTCCATCTGTCTGTAACTTTTTTTTTCTTTGTAATGTCTTTGTCAGATTTTGATGACAGGATTATGCTAATTTATGAGTTTGAAAGTATTCTTTCTACTTTGTTTTCTAAAAGAATTTGTGTATTATTGGTATTACTATTTCTTCCTTAAATAATTGATAGAATTTACTAATAAACCCACCTGGAATTGGAGGTTTCTTTGTGGAAAGGTTTCTGACAACTAATTCAATGTCTTAGTAGAAACAGAGATACTCTGACTTTGTTTCAACTTTTGTCAGTTCTAGTAAGTTATATTTTTCAAGGAAATTGTCTATTTTACCTAATTTTTGTTGAATTTTATGGATTAAGTTGTTTATAATATGTCCACATATTCAATGTCTGTAGAGTAACCTCTCTTTCATTCCTGGTACTGGTCATTTGTGTTCTCCTGTATACATACACACAAACCAGTCTAGCTAGGGATTTGGCTTTGTTAATTTTCCCTATTGTGTGTATGTTTTTTATTTCACTGGTTTCCATCCTGATTATTTCCTTCCTCCTATTTACTTTGAGATTACCTTGCTCTTCTTTTTCTAGTTTATTAACTAGATACTTAGGTCATTGATTTTAAGCCTTTATTTCTTCTTAACGTAATAGTATAAAGGTATAACATTTTCTTGAAGCATTGCTTTGGCAGTGTTAGCCAAAAGGATCAGGGTAGGAGGAGACTATTAGGGTTAATCATAAGAACAGCCAGTTCCAGGGAGTTGAGAAGAGAAGCACTGGACCACAGAACCAGCAGAAATCAATTGAGACCAGACACACCAGGTTTCAGGCCTAAAATTCTGAACTCAGAGTGAACTTGGCTCATTACAGTATTCAATTCTCCACCCAGGGGCGGCATAATTACTAATTAGCCTAACTGGGATGCATGAGCAAGTGCATGATAAACTAACTGCACTCTGTGGGCAGGTGCCCGCCTCTACCTGGGATGACTTCAATAAAGCTTATCATATTCGTGTATACCCTCATTAAGAGAAGCTGTGACCCTCCCTTCCAGGAGACACTGCTTTGGGAACAATCTCCTGTGTTCTCCTCACCTGTAACAAGTTATAAACCTTCCCATCCAGACTTCTCCTCTCACTTGCATTCATTGATGGCCCTCCCTGAGAAGCAAACGCACTGAAGCCAGTAACAGCAGCACCCCTCGTATTTTGATATATTGTATTTTATTATCATTTAATTAGATGTATTTTCCAATTTTCTTTATGATTTCTTTTTTGATAATTGAATTATCCAGAAGGGGCTGGTTTTTTAGGGATTGAACCCTGGACCTTGGTGTTATTAGCACCACCTTCTAACCAACTGAGCTAACAGGTCAGCCTAATTTCCAAGTATTTGGGATTTATATAGATTTTAAAAATTAAGTTCTAATTTACTTTCTATTTGGAGAAATAGAGCACAGACTATGAATGATTTCA
>NW_007729207.1:262048-264358 GCF_000696425.1 Galeopterus variegatus | reverse complement strand
CTTATACGTTGAGTAATTTAATATAGCATTGTAAACACTGTGAATTATATCCATAGAGACTCTGCATCCTGTTGCATTCCTCTGAAGTGTTTTAATTTTTTTTAAAGTAGTGTTTAAATTGAACTCACTTTGTTACATCTGTCTCCTCAGCAGTGGTTGCAGCTGAAGTGTTAATTAACTCTTTCTTTAGCCTTACCTGGGCTGCTTGGAGTCTGCCCCACTTATACATAGTTTGGAGATATTTTGGGCAGAATTTGTATATAAAAAGGAATTCCCCCGCCCCCACCCCCCATTTCTGAATCTCTCCTTTTTGGTATTTCCTTCATTTTCCAGCACCTGTAATTGCTCTAAATGTGTCCTTCAAGCCAGTAAGACCATAGGTGTTCTATCTAAATTTTAGCCTCCTAGCAAAGCACCAATTGAAACTTGTTCTCAGGCTGAAAGCTGTCAAAGATCAAGGAATTCATCTATTATCACTCCCTTCTTCCAAATGGTAATTCTGCAGTATATGCCTCATTTTTATCACTTTCTAGTGCCTCCAGATACTCGGGGTTTTTTAAAATATGTATATTTATATAAGAGGGTTGATCTGTTAGGAGCTACGTGGTCATTACTAGAATCAGAATTCATGTGCTTATTTTTGATATGTTTATAAACTTCNTTGGGTCTTGCCTTTTTTATTTATTCTGACAATTTCTACCTCTTAATTGAATTGTTTAGTCCATTTAATTACTGATCTAGTTAAATGTAGGTCTACCATTTTACTGTTTGTTTTCTCTTTGTCCACTCTGTTTTTTGTTTCTTTGTACCTTCTCTGCTGTCTGCTTTTGAATTAATTGAATATATTTCTTAAATTTCATATGAATTTATCTATTGGCTTATTAGCTATATGTCTTTGCATTTTTAAAAGTTACTTCAGGGATTACAATACAACATCCTGAACTTTTTACAAGCTGCTTAGAGTTAATATTGTATCATTTCACATAAAATGTAAGGTAAGAACCTTGCAACATTTATCCCTCTATCTGCATCACTTATGCTATCATTATGATATGTATTTCATATACACAAATGAAGTAACAATTTCTTATTCAACCAAATATATGTATTTTTCTTTTCTTTTCTTTTCTTTTTTTTTTTTTGTCTTTTTTCATTACCGGTAAGGGGACTGCAACCCTTGGCTTGGTGTCGCCTGCACTGCGCTCAGCCAGTGAGCGCACTGGCCATCCCTATATAGGATCCGAACCCGCGGCAGGAGCGCCGCTGCACTCCCAGCACCACACTCTCCCGAGTGAGCCACAGGGTCGGCCCAATATATGTATTTTTAAAAAGCATAAAAGAAATAGTATTTTAAGAATTTAATAGAAGAAAATAGATCATTTCCAATGCTCTTCATTCCTCCTTGAAGATCTAAATTTCAAAGAATATTTTTTGCTGGATTTTTTTTTTTTAACTTTTCAGCACTTTAAAGACATTGTCTTATGAACTCCGTTGTTTCTGACAAGAAGTCAACAATAATTCAAATTGTTGTTCCCCTGTAAGTAATACATCATCTTGCTCTGGCTGCTTTTAATTTTTTCTCTTTTATTTTGGTGTTCAGCAGATTGACTGATATGCCTAGGTGTGGTTTTCTTTGCGTTTGTACTGCTTTTGGTTTGCTGACATCCTTGAATCTCTAAATTTGTCTTTAACCAAATTTGGAGAAATTTCAGTAATTATTTCCTTGGAAATGTTTGCTCAACTCTCTCTCCCTTCTCATTCAGGGACTCAAAATTATACTTATGTTAAATAGTATCATATTGTCCCTGTCGAGCTAGAGCTAGGGTCTGGTGCTCACAAACCCCTCAAGCCCGTTCACAAACGCTTCACACACAGGTCTATGAGCTAGGTAACCGGTAAAAAGGTCCTTGGAGCCTTGGTTGAAGAAGGAATAGCCTTTATTCAGTACACAAGAGAAACTCAGAAACTCAACTGCTACCAGCAAAATCCAAAGAAAAACTGAAACCTGAGCAGCTGCCAGCAGAGTAAACATGCTCTACCTTCAGACTGGAGCTCTGCCAGTTCTGCTAACTAATTAACTTCCTAACACACACTAAAGCAATTAACTAAAAAGATACATTGGCGCACATGCGCCCTAACTCCACCCACACACAACTTGTTTACAAGAAATGTCCAGGGAGCCTGACAACATTATCCTATTTTCCCACAGTGCCATTATCCCTTAAACTCTGCTCGGTTTTTTTTTTTTTCTAATTATGTTTTCTCTGTATTCTTTACCTTGTATAATTATTATTGATCAATTTAAAGTTT
>NW_007729207.1:257619-261913 GCF_000696425.1 Galeopterus variegatus | reverse complement strand
CAGTACACAAGAGAAACTCAGAAACTCAACTGCTACCAGCAAAATCCAAAGAAAAACTGAAACCTGAGCAGCTGCCAGCAGAGTAAACATGCTCTACCTTCAGACTGGAGCTCTGCCAGTTCTGCTAACTAATTAACTTCCTAACACACACTAAAGCAATTAACTAAAAAGATACATTGGCGCACATGCGCCCTAACTCCACCCACACACAACTTGTTTACAAGAAATGTCCAGGGAGCCTGACAACATTATCCTATTTTCCCGCAGTGCCACTATCCCTTAAACTCTGCTCGGTTTTTTTTTTTTTCTAATTATGTTTTCTCTGTATTCTTTACCTTGTATAATTTTTATTGATCAATTTAAAGTTTATTTACTCCTGTCATTTCAAAAATGCTGCTAAGGTCTAATAGTAAATTTTTATTTCAGATATATTTCTTAGTTATGGACTTCATATTAGGCTTATTTTTATAGTTTTATTTCTCAGATTTCCTTTCTTTTTACTCACTATAAGCATTTTCTTTATAAGCGTTGACTGATAAATCCAACATCTGAGTCATGTTGAAGTTGGTCTTCATAGATTGTTTTTTCTCTTGAGTGGATCGTGTTACTTTATTTCCTTATACGTTGAGTAATTTAATATAGCATTGTAAACACTGTGAATTATATCCATAGAGACTCTGCATCCTGTTGCATTCCTCTGAAGTGTTTTAATTTTTTTTAAAGTAGTGTTTAAATTGAACTCACTTTGTCACATCTGTCTCCTCTGCAGCGGTTGCAGCTGAAGTGTTAATTAACTCTTTCTTTAGCCTTACCTGGGCTGCTTGGAGTCTGCCCCACCTATACATAGTTTGGAGATATTTGGGGCAGAATTTGTATATAAAAAGAAATTCCCCCACCCCCCATTTCTGAATCTCTCCTTTTAGGTATTTCCTTCATTTTCCAGCACCTGTAATTGCTCTAAATGTGTCCTTCATGCCAGTAAGACCATAGGTGTTCTATCTAAATTTTAGCCTCCTAGCAAAGCACCAATTGAAACTTGTTGTCAGGCTGAAAGCTCTCAAAAATCAAGGAATTCATCTATTATCACTCCCTTCTTCCAAATGGTAATTCTGCAGTATATGCCTCATTTTTATCACTTTCTAGTGCCTCCAGATACTCGGGGTTTTTTTAAATATGTATATTTATATAAGAGGGTTGATCTGTTAGGAACTACGTGGTCATTACTAGAATCAGAATTCATGTGCTTATTTTTGATATGTTTATAAACTTCTAACATATTCACTTATCCTTGTGTTAAGAATCTATATGGTATATTCACATTTTTCCCTTGTGGAATATCCTTTAATGTTATCTTTAAATATCCCATGGAATAACTGCCAAATTCCCAACCACCTGGTGAANCATATGGCAGGGAGAAGGACTTACATGACATATTTTCCAAAGTATTATTTATACATTACAAGTGTATATTAAAATGCTTAAATAGAACTTAGATGTGTTTTGAAAATTTCAAAATATCCTTTGAGAAGTTACCTGATACAAGTATGTATCAAAACCAGGGTTAAGAGGTATTGGTCTAGGGCCCAAATAGCCCTAAAAGGATTTAGGCTTGTGACTTTTCTAAGAGATCTCTAAAACTGTTTCACTTTATATTGCTAATTTCCAACAACTATCATTTCAGTAATCTGTCCAACTGAGGTGAGTATTAAACCCTCTGCTCAATTACATAAATCTAATACCAGTTTTCATAGCTTTGGCACTTCTGTTATAATTTGGGTAGTTTCATATGATAAGAGTGCCAAAAACCTTAATGTGGCTGGGTGATTTCACAGGATAGATGATGACCATTAAAATATTATGTTGTTTATTTCACTTGAGATGATAAAAATGAGCAATTAACTGAGAGCTGAGAGATGGAAATGACATTGAAGCGACCGTTTTCTTCCGTAACAGCAACAGTGGCCCCTGTTTTCTGCATGCCAATAGTGTGTTATTTGAGACTTTCAGTTGAGCAGAGCAGAAATCCAGTGGAGGTAACTCAAGCAAGAGCAAAGGATTTTTATAAAGGATAGAGAGGCAGCTGGCCTAAAAATTGAGCTAAAATCAAAGCCCCGAGTAGCGGAAGACATCTTGGGAGTCTTCTCCATCTCATTTCTGTGTCTGCTTTGTGTTTTAAGACTATATTATGGCTTTTTATACTTCTACCACAAAGCAGAAAATGGCCACCAATAGTAGCTAGATTTACATCTCTGCTATTCAGGAGACGAAGCAAACTGAAGCTGAGATTGTATAATTCTTATTTAAATTCCCAACATGCAATTCACAATAGCATCAAAATGAATAAAATTCTTAAGAATAAATTTAACAAAANCTTAATTTTTGGCAGCTACTATACTATTACTAAATGTTAGCTGTATATATATTTTGCATTTATGTAGATTGATTACACTGAATTTGGTGTAGCTGGGAACTGAGTTAGGTGAAGACTTGCGTTTAGACTCTGCAACACACTGGGATCTTGACTATTGGTCCATTGGAAAGAATTTGATACTATATCATGATAAGATATGATATAAATAATTTATTTCTTCCCCTTTGGGAGTGATTTAATGTACTCCACCATTGGGAACCAAAAGGAAGGGATTTAAGGCTCTTTGGTATCTTCTCTCTCACTGTGGCAGGGCCAAAGCAGTGGATGTAGAAGTTCTCTGTGCTTGTTCTGGGATGTGGAGCCCAAAGCAATTTCTGTGAAGCTGGAGAACACACTTGCCTTGGAAGTTTGTGTGACAAGTTGGGCCTTTCTAGAAGCTAGAGAGTGCTATTGGGATTATTGCAGAAGAAAAGAATACCTCAGGTTACCCTATATACCTTCTCACAACCAGACTTATATTTTAATAAATCATTTAAGTACTAAATTAAATATCTAAATTCTGGCAGTAGTATAGTATTAATTAGTACACATTATCCATTGTTAATTTTTAAAAAGAATTAAGAACAAAGGAAGATTAGGATCTCTTAATTCTTGTAACTTTAAAAATCTTTAAAGTAAGGACCATTCTGCCAAAACACTCATAAAAATCTAACTTCTATTTTAAAATAATTTCTGCTAGTAACTTATGCAATTATGGCTGCATGTCTACTAATCACTAATGTTACATTTTCATTACTACATTTTAGTTCATAAATGATCATTAATAATCATATCTTATACTTTTATTATGATTTTCAAAGTAGCTTCTTAAGTTAGCTCTTTGTTACAGCCTTGAAAGGTAGATAAGACAGGTATTATTAGGAAAGGAAACTGGCACATAAAGAGACAATGTTGTTTTTTTTTTTCTCATTCATAGAGAGAGCTCAATAGCTGAGCCAGGTCTAGGACATTGTCTCCTTCAATTCAGATTGAATCAAACACAGTGTTCTGTCTCCTGAAAAGATAATTATCATCTACATTATTTGTTACTCATATGAAAATAAATTTCATGGAATAACATTTTTTCTTATGAGAACAGTAACAGATGCTATGTGGGAAATACAAAAGAACACAAGAATAAAATAGCCTTCCTATTATCCAAGATAATTTGTTATTCTTCAAGGTTTTTCTTCTGTGCCAAAAAATAGAGACATATATAAAATTTGTTTTATCAAATTGGAATATTGTGTAAAACCACTTTTTTCACTTACTGTATTAGAAAACTTTTCTATGTCATTAAAGTTCTCTAAAATATGACTTTAAATAGCTCTTTAATTTCTCATCATGTGAATGGGAAAAAATTAATTATGTAATCACTATTGTACTCACTTTTAGGCTCTCTACTTTTTATGCTATAATTGGTAATGCTGTGTTGAATATCCTCATGCACATCTCTGATAATTACCTAAGGATAATTTTAGAGAAGTAAGATTACCATATCAAAGGGTGGTCTATACACTTTTAAATAGTATTTTATATGGCTTGATTAACAGACAAAGATTCGAAAGGTTTACTTGCCATAAGATCCTAGCTTTTTTGGGCTTTTATAAAATCCCTTGGCTGGAATGCTGTATTTCTAGTTGTATGATTCATATGGCAGGGAGAAGGACTTACATGACATATTTTCCAAAGTATTATTTATACATTACAACTGTATATTAAAATGCTTAAATAGAACTTAGATGTGTTTTGAAAATTTCAAAATGTCCTTTGAGAAGTTATCTGATACAAGTATGTATCAAAACCAGGGTTAAGAGGTATTGAAAAAAAAAAAAAAAAAAAATTTGGGGCCGGCCCAGTGGCGCACTGGATAGGGCGCCGCTT
>NW_007729207.1:252212-257609 GCF_000696425.1 Galeopterus variegatus | reverse complement strand
TCATAGCAAGCAGCATTATTCACAATAGCCCAGAAGTGGAAACAACCCAAATGGCCATCAACTAAGTAGATAAATAAGATATGACAAATAAAAACATATGTCCACGCAAAAACTTATACATAAATGTTCATAGCAAGCAGCATTATTCACAATAGCCTAGAAGTGGAAACAACCCAAATGGCCATCAATTAAGTAGATAAATAAGATATGATATGTACATACAATAGGATATTATTCAGCCATATAAAAAATAATGAAATACTGAAATATGCTATATCATGGATGCACCTCAAAAACATTATGCTAAGCAAAATAAGGCAGTCACAAAAGACTGCAAATTTAATGACATTTTCATGAAATGTCAAGAACAGACAAATCTATAGAGACAAAAGTAGAATAGCAGTTGCCTAGACCTAGGGATGCAGGGGTCGGGGGAGGGCCAGGAGTGGGGGGGATGAGTAATGGGAAATGACTTCTAACAGACATGGGATTTCTTCTTGGGTGATAAAAATGTTCTAATATTGATTGCAGTGATGGTTGTACAACTCTGGGAATATACTGAACATCATTGAATGGAGGGAATAAATTCCCTGGGGATGGATTCTGAATGACATAGTTTGGGCAACGTTATCTACCCCTGAACCCACCACATGTGACCAGAGAAGATGCTTAGTGAATGTGCCTGTTTCCATAAGTATGTGGACAGAAGGATGGTGAAGGGCAAGGGATGGGTTTCAGAAAGGAGCTGCCTAGATAGATGGAGAAAATGACAGATGTCTCACTACTAAATATTCCCTCTAACAGAGCATACTGGTAGACTAGCATGATGGATATAAATACCTTTTATTAAACTTACCCTTCTGCTCTCTTTTATTTAGCCCATTGGGGGTAACCAGAACTTGCTTGTTAAAATCATTATTGGATATTATAAGCAATACTTTGACTCGTAGACAAGTTTTGACTCGATATTATTTTTCTTTTGTCTCTGGAGAGACACTTTAGCCACAGTGTGTTAGTAAAGAGGCAACTGCTGTTTGCTTTATTTGCCTGTCCTCTCAGAACACAAATACTCCTATGTGAAATGCCACCTGGAGACAGTGGCTATGGCCCATAAATTTAATTACTAACCTTTAATTCGTAGATGGCAAAATCAGTTCTGGAAGCATCTAAGCTAATCAGGCTTTTCTGACAATGCTAATCAATTGTTCAGCAGTCTACCTTTGGCTTAATTACTCTTGCACTACATTACATTTTCAAAATGTCAAGAATCCTCTTCTGGAAATGCAATAAATCATTCCTACATGGTGTTAGTAGAGAGCCTGTTATTCCCTCACACCTGACCTTGGCTGCATGAAGCTGAAATTGATCATTTACTGCAGTGGTACAACATTATTAGAGAAAGGAGCTTCAATAAGAATCATAGAACCAAAGGAAAAGAAAAATCAGAAAGGCTTTGTAGCACATTCTTTCTTCACCTGAAATGAACCAGGTGCTGACAGATGTTGTTTTTAAGGGTTTGGATGTCCACAATTGTATTTTCTGCAACAGATGACCTCTAAAGCTTTTTACACTATCAAAATTCTGTGATCTAAGCAGCATAAAACTACCATCTCAGCAGAAATCCAATTAATCTCTTGCTGTAGATTTGAATCCCAAAATGACTGATTCTTTTCCTACTACTTTTATCCAAATTAAAAAATTTATTAACAGATAATTTTAGAGATTCAGAAGAAAAGAATAAAACAGGAAAGCTCGATGTTGAGATTAAGAACGAGGTTTAGAGTTGGACCTGGGTGTGAATCCTGATTGCACTATACACTACCTGTAATGAGGCTGGGCAGGTAATTTAACCTCTGTAAGCTTCGTTTCCCTCATTTGTGCACTGAGGGTAGCAATGGCTTAATGCCTCTAAAGCACTGGTTCTCAACAAGGGGTGATTTTCCCCCCATCCCCAACCCCACCCCAAAGGAGATTTTGCAGTGTTTATGATCACAACTAGATAAGGGGTACATCGGGTGGACAGAGGCCAGAGATGATGCTAAACATTTTACAGTTCACAGGACAGCCTTTATTACTAAGAAAGATCCAGCCCAAAATGTCCTAGAGTAGGATTTGAGAAATTCTGCTCTATAGTACTTAGTACAGCTCTTGATACATTGGAAACACTCAGTGAATCTTTATTGTTATTATTTTGGTTCTTTTGAGAAATAAATTTATCTTTATTTTGTAAATAAAGCCACTCCCATCACAAATAAAAATTGCCTTTCCTTTCTCTTTAGTCAACTGCTACATGATCATTAAAAGCAAGAAATATTCTACCTGTAGATAATACCAAATTTTTTTCCTAATAGTAAATGTAATTGGACTTTTTCTTTCTACTAGTATTCAGTTTCTTTAAATGATCTCTTCTCAAAATAGTGATTGCTTTTCAGTTTTAAAATTGTCCACCATGGGGCCGGCCTGGTGGCACACTCGGTTGAGTGCGGCGCTTGGGAGCGCAGCGGCGCTCCCACCGAGGGTTTGGATCCCATATAGAGACTGGTCCGCTCATTGGCTGAGCGTGGTGCGGGCGCGACACCGAGGGTTGCGATCCCGTTGCCGGTAGTGGTACGGGCATGACACCAAGGGATGTGATCCCATTACCGGTCACAAAAAAAGACAAAAAGGAAAAAAAAAATTGTCCACCATGGATAAACATGTTGATCAGCTTTTAAAATATCATTCAGTCTTTCAAGGGCAAATTGTTCTTTGACTCATAGAAGCTTGGAGGTAATCACAGAATGATAAAAATCTTGAATGTCATTGGGTCTGACCTAACTTGTGTACACAAAGCAGAACTCCATTGGATTTAAAATAATTATACTATTATTATAACAGAGCGATAGCTCTATTAGTTGACTTTTTAGCTTAATGGTTCTCACACTTAGGCTAGAAGACAGAGAAGACAGAGTTTCCATGGGTTCCCCTCACTAAGAGTCCAAAAGGCCTCACTAAGAGTCACTACCAGTGATCATGAGTAAATTTAGCTTGGCTGCTGTACAGTACCCATTCACCACCCTTCCTCTGCTCTACTTTGTATTGCAGGGGCTTTCCTTCTCTCTCTCTTTGCTTCAAAAATTATCTCCTTCATGGTTCCACCTTCAGCTAGATGACCCTTGTTCCTGGATTCTGGTAACAAGCATCCCCTTACCTTGTCCTTAACCTTAGGGATGGTAGATGCTTCCACTTTTTCTAATCCCTGGGTTCTCTCACCATCCCATTTTCGGATCTTCCAACATCTATTTTTTGCCAACATCTTTTTTTAGAAACTAATTCTTCCATGTTAAATGCCCTTCATTGTCCTGGTATTATTTAAGAATATTCTATTTTGCTATAGGAAACAAAATTTAAAAGCAAGTAAAAAAGTATAGATGGAATTAAGTTTAGAAGTCAATATGACATGCATTAGGCATGAAAAATGTAAGTAGAGCATATGTGTGCTACACATAGATAAAAAGGGCTGGAAGGATCAAGTGTTTAAACCTTAAATATCCATGAAGCACCAAATATTCACATTAAGTAAACATGAGGCTCTGGAGGCTCTCAATACCTATGATCTCTTTAAATGACCACCCTTCAGAGACAACCATTCTGGCTCCTCATCTCCTCTGCCCACGAAGCACTCCAGCTAACTGGAGAGCCACATCTGTGGCCACATGTACTTGGCCCTGCATCTCTTTCATTAAGTGAGTGAGTGTTGGCTCTGAGCACCTTCCACCTGCCACCCCCTTGCTCAAGCCTCAACTCTGATCCAATAGCCAGTGGGGAAGGCCATGGTACACGGAGAGAAAAAGGACATATCACAGCGTGTATCCCAGGTGTGGTCCTTCCACCCCACTCGCACCTTCTCCTTAATGTGTTAGTCCCCATCTTTTTCTTCTTGCTTCTTGATATGTGTTATAAATTAATTGCAACCAGACTCTTCAAGAATCTTAATTACATCTGTGAGCCTTTCTTTCCAATGGCTTCTAAGAAACACGCTTGTTAGTATACTTGGATGTTACCATTCCATCAAAGCAATTTCCCACATGTCATTCTGAATCAGGCTTTGGTCCATCTAGAAGACCCTGACATGTTTCTAGGGCCTGTACATTGTACCTGAGGAATCTTCTCCCCACTCTGATAACAGGCATTTTCCATCAGCTTTCTGAAAGTGGAATCTCAGCATGCCTGTACTTGACTTGGGCTTTGTTTATTTTCTCTAGTAAAGTGCAGGGAGCTTCATCTAGTAGGACTTTTGACAAGTATGATCCAAAAGTTCAACCAATATGAAAGCAAATAGGCCTGAAACCGAAGGCTGTTCACTGAAAGAATATACATACCACACCAGGCTGGCCAATAATCTTTAAAATCTGGTGTGGGTCTTAGTTGGCAGATATGAGATAGACATCCCAGGTTAGTACCAAAGAAATTAGTTTAACAAAATCAGCAATGCACTTAAAATGTGCCCAGCTCTATACTGGCACTTTATATAATTATCTAATTTAATCCTTGAACAATCCCCAAGGTAGATATTATAATCCCTATTTCACAGATGAAGCATTGAAGGGTTAGAAAAGTTCAGCCCACAATCGCAGAAGCAGGAAGTGGGCATTTAGCGGTTGGAAGCACAGGCTGTCTGGATACAGTTCCCAGCTCTGCCACTTTCTAGGTGGATGACTTTGGACACTTTATTTGATCTCTTTGTTTCTTTGTTTGCAAAATGTGGCAGAGTACAGTTCCTACTTCAGAGTTACCATGAAGATTCAATGAGTTAATATTNTTTAATCCTTGAACAATCCCCAAGGTAGATATTATAATCCCTATTTCACAGATGAAGCATTGAAGGGTTAGAAAAGTTCAGCCCACAATCGCAGAAGCAGGAAGTGGGCATTTAGCGGTTGGAAGCACAGGCTGTCTGGATACAGTTCCCAGCTCTGCCACTTTCTAGGTGGATGACTTTGGACACTTTATTTGATCTCTTTGTTTCTTTGTTTGCAAAATGTGGCAGATTACAGTTCCTACTTCAGAGTTACCATGAAGATTCAATGAGTTAATATTTCTAAAGAGCATATAACACCTCCTAACCTAGAGTATCAGCTAAATAAGCGTTGGCTAAATTTTTAAAAACTCAATCTGCTTGACCCTAAGTCCACTACACCCTGCTTTAGCTCATTCTAGACGACTCTAGACTTGCTTCTCAAAGAGTGGCCTGCAAATGTCTTAAGGAGGTTTCCTAGAAGCTTAGCTCAAATAGAGTTTCCTCCGGAAATGCAAGGCAGTGCTCTCTGGAGAAATCTTTTAAAAAGAGTAAAGCAGGACAGAGTGAGAATGTAGTTTCAGTGCAGCCTAGCTCCAGTTCGATCCCACTCTGCTGAG
>NW_007729207.1:249694-251028 GCF_000696425.1 Galeopterus variegatus | reverse complement strand
AAGATCTGAACAATAGCCCATGGGCCGTCCTTCAGAGACTGTAAAAGCAGAACAGATAACCACTGGGGAACAGATATAGAAAAGCTGGTAAGAGGAATTCCAGGGGACCTGTGTGAGGCACCGACAGCTAGACTCGTCCACTGGAGGGACCAGTAGCATTGACATCACCTCTGAGCTTGCTGGAAACATGCAGTTGTGTCGGCACCACAACTGTAATGTTTCCTTCCACAAAATGGATAATGAGGCAACAAATATTGTGTCTTAAAAACAACAAATAAAAAAACATGAAGCTTTAACAGGGACCCATGGTGAAACTTTGGAGAGTTTTCTAGAGTTGGAAAGCCTCCAGGGGCTCACTGGACCAGCAAGTAGGACCTGCTGTATTCCTGCAAAGCACATCCTCTCCAGGACCTGGCTCTGACCTGGCTTTGGAGCAGCAGTGAAAGAGCTTCACAAATATTTGCATTCATTTTATTGGAGGCACAACTCCCCCTGACATGAGGCCAACCAAAAGCTACAAAGTGCCCTGGAAAAGAGATCCCATTTAGAATGCTGATCAGTGGAATTTTTACAGACGAAACAGGTGGCCAATATTTTGGATCGTAATGCTTGTGAGGCTTGGTTGAGGGATTTAGAATGGTTGTACTAAAAGAGGTGAGTTCATAAGCCTTCAGTATTTCCTGCTGTTCCTTCACACTTCAATAAGAATTTAGTGGAAAGATTATTTTGGTGTTCTTACCTTCTTATTGTCCAGAATGCTTCCATACTCCTTATAGAAATATTGCTTTACTTTGTGTTTCTTGAAAACTGGGTATGCGTGTATAGAAGATACGACAGGTGCTTGTCCATATGCATTTCTTATCTCATGCCTGGACAGTATATTTCCCAAACTCTTTCCATTTAGACACGGTCATGTGATTAATCCTAGCCAATGAAATATGAGTGGAAGTAACACAGAAACTTTCCAGGCTGACAAACTCTTTCCAGGTAGTCCACACTCTCTTTTTCCCTCTTGTGGCAACCTAAAGCCATCTATTGATGTGGTAGTGCTTCAAGTTGAAGAGAGGGTGGTTCTTCACTGACTTCACTGGACAGAGGGAGCCCCGCAAACCTGCACTTGACTCTGCATGAAAGAATAATTTTGTTTGCTGAGCTACTGAGATTTCAGAGTTTGTCTATTGTAGAATCTCGCAGTTGCTTACCCCAATGACTACAACATTAGCAATCAAGACCATGAAAGTTTGGCTAAAATATTAAGATAGTCTAAAAGTAGTAGATTTGGTGTGACAAAACACACATTCAAGTCTTTGTTCCAACACTTAGTAGGTATATGA
>NW_007729207.1:243799-249048 GCF_000696425.1 Galeopterus variegatus | reverse complement strand
AGGTTGAGCTACAAAATCTCTGAGATCCCTTCTTCCTAACTCCAGCATTTTATAATTCTTTGAAACCCCATACCGTATTTGCTCCTTTTAGTCTAAAGCTCCCACACACACACTGTTATTGGAAATTATTAACTCATGTAGATGCAAGTATACACATTCTGCAAATCCTACAAGGATATTCTCTATAAAGAGTCATGGAATCAGTTGATGCCTATAAAAATACAGTATTTTTTGTGAAGAAAGTTCTGTAGGTACACAAGCTGAATTTATAGGGCCATGCCTTATATTTGCCTGAGTTATTCATCTGCCTGATGCACAACCAAGAGAGAGGAAAAAAGAGAGTATTTTAAAGAAGTCATCATCGTCACATTGAGAGTTCTGCCCCAAAAATCAGTCATATAAAACTAAGCTGTTTTTCCTACTACTAAATGGGTGAGTTTCCATCTGGATTTAAGCATAGTCCAATCACCACCTTGAATACTAGAGACCAAGGTAGATTACAGCTGAGAAATTTATTCTCTCTCAAATTTGGGGAGCTATATTGACCCCTCTAGGCTGCAGGTTGCCACTTAGTAAATTACTTGCATGTAGATTGATTTGGGGGGTCTTTAAGTTTCTCCAGAGCATCCTTTTGTTTCCAAGGCACAATGCTATTGCCATGACGCCATTTCTGCTCCACATGTGCATCCACTGCTTTTTCTTTCTTCTCTTGCGTTTGATTTGTCACATTTCATGCTGCAGAGCTTGGATCGCAGCATACAGCAGGGCTTTCTACCCTCCTTTGAATAAAGACACAAACTCTCCACATTTAAAGTTAAAAAAAAAAAAGACCAGCTTATTATAGGTTTCTAAAATATAGAGCTCTGAATATTTGATCTGAGGGAAAACATTAGGGGCCTGGACTGGGGGAAGAGAGAAATTGGGGTGAGAAAGGGCGTGTAAGGAATGAGTGCACTGATTATTTCAGATGGTGCATTGCTGTTTATGAAATGAATGTGTCCTCCCAATTTGCTCTGTCTTTTCAGAGTTCATCTGAAAACCGAATGTATTTTCTTTCTCAGAGCCTGTCTGTTTATGGTTTGTCCTCTCCAGGGCTGTCCCAGCCGCTGCTACCTCCACCCCTGCTGCTCCTAGATGAATTGTGCTGGGCCTCCTGTTTCCGTTAGCCACCATTTCAGAGAGAAAGCCCTTTGTCACAGCCTTCTCTGGCTTCACCACTCAAATGCATATTCAGGAGCCCCAGAGAACAAAAACCCACTTCCATGTACAGGGAAATGCAGAGGAGCTGTTCTCTTGCTACAGGGCAGACAGAAGATAGATTTCTCTTATTCTTTCATGGTGGGTGGAAAGTCTATGTGGACGGACTTTAAAGTAGGAGACCGCACAAAATATTGGTGGAGGTTTGGGGGTTTTTTGTTTGTTTGCATTTGGTCCTTTTGTTTTTGTGTTTTGGAACTGGTTTGGAAACTTTGGTACTTCTAAGTTGCTCCTTACCAAGTTTGGATAAATAATAATAACTAGTATTGTAAAATAGAACATTTTTCCCTAATAAGTCATACTAAAAGGAACATTACTAAAATTTTAGTCGCATGTTCTACAGTAATTTATTCTCCTATATCCTCTGAAGTCCTTATAATCTTTAGCGTTCAAGTTTAATCTTGTTTTCATGCTTTGTCTTCAAGCACACATTTGTTGTAATTGTCCACCCTGATTTCATCTTTTCTTATATTCAACTGATTTTGAAATTATTTTTCTATCTCTACTGTTTTCTGTTGTTGTTTCTCTCCAAATATGGCCTACTGTCTTCCTTCTCTTCGCAGGAACGTGTCGATTTTTCTCTGTTTTGAAATACAATGTTCTCTTCTGCCCTCCTTTTCTATCTAATCTTATTTCCAAGTTCTTAATATTTGTTTACCCTTTTCGTCTCAATTCCTATCAGAATCCAAACCAATTCTACTTGCTTTTATACCAACGGCAACTGTCAAGAACTATTTCAGAATGTAGAATAACAAAATATTTGACTTTGCTGTTTACTGAGAAATTTAAATGTCTGTAATTCTTGTACATACATTTCTTATCCATTGGGCACTCTTCCTATGCCTTGGTGGCATAAGGAGGGTAAAATTCTGTGAAATCACACTCACTATAATCTTATTCTTGGTAAAATATTGCTAATTTCCATTAATGGCAGGTTAAAGATAGCCAAACATGTTTGATACTCCTCCCATTGGGAGTGGAATCTCCTTCCTTTGAACCTGAGTGGGCTCTATAAAGATCATAAAGTTTGATCATAAAGTTTTGATCATAAAGTTTGGTGGCAGCTTGACTGTGCCAATGTGAAGGCCCAGGTCTGAAGGGACTGACGTCTCTACATCCTCTCTCCTGGAACACCCACTCTTAAAGCCTGAAGGCTCCACGAAAAACTTCAACTACCCTTGACCATACTGGAGAAGCCATGTGTGGGTGTTTCTCTTAATGGTCCCAGCTGAGCCCAGCCTTCTAAGCACAGCTCCAGGAACACAAGTGAAGCCATCACGGAGCTCCAGACCAGCCTGTCTGTCAGCTGAATGCCACCAAGTGATCTCAGTTACTGCCACACGGAGCAAAAGAATCATTCTGTCAGGCCATACCCAAATTCCTGATCCACAGGATTCTGGAATATAATAAAATGGTTGTTTTGAGACACTATGTTTTGGAGTAATTTGTTACACAGCGGTTAATAACTAGAACACCCTTAATGCCAACAGATCTTACCATGGACTGGTGGGCATAGAAGGACTCTCAGAGGAAACACAGTTTCCCCCTTGGGCCAACTTGGAGCAAGAGGAGCAATTGACTGTACTTCTTCCCAGTCACTTGAGCCAAAGAATTATATCCTGCTTAGCCTGAAGCCATTCTAGGTGATATGAACCTCAACCCACAGATTTAATCTGCGAGAAATTTACATTTATTTTTCCCAAACAGGTTAATTTCTGCTTCAAGCTTTAATTCCATTTACATGTATAATCAGGGAATCCTTTCTTTTCCCTAGGATCAATGCTCTATGGCCTGTGGGCTGCCTGTACTTGTATGTCCTACAAGCTCAGAATTTTTAAATACATTTTTAAAGCGTTGTTTAAAAAACAGACAAGGAGAATAAGCAACAGAAACAATATATGGTCTGCAGAATAAAATATTTGCTATCTGATCCTTTACTGTAAAAGATTGCTAACCCTTGGTAATGTCCTGGATATTGAGAATGATATATTAAAGAGGCACTGGATTCTATGTTCCTTTGAAAACTATTGGTTATTTTTGTAGGCAGAAAGTTAGCTTTGCTGAACTCAAACTGGAAAATTTTTCTCTCCTTCTATAAGTAGCAGCTGAAGTCTTGTTAGAAATGTAAAATCTCAAGTCCCATCCAAGACCTACTGAATCAGAATCTGCACTGTAAATCTTAGTTCAGGTCTCTTAATGTTACCTGGACTTCTGGGAGTCTTAGTTCAGCTCTTTTAGCCTTAGCTGGATTTCTGGGAGTCTGCCCCATGCACGTACAAGGGTACTTCAAAAAGTACATCGAAAAATAGAAAAGAAAAATAGAGTCAAAAGATAATGCAAATCTCTCCATGAATTTTTTTAAGTATGCTTGTATGACTTGGGGACCAGCCACAGATGAGGACAGCATTTTTACACAAAATTTGGGGCTCCCTCTCTGTGACTCCTTTCTATTATATTACAACCACCCTTTGCCCCCTGATTTTCCAGCTGATATAATCACTCTGAACTCTGACTTCTGATTTTGCAAGCCAGTATGACTACAAGCTTTCTCTCTGAGTTTATTACTACACATAGCAGACTAGGGACTGCCTTCGGACTAACTAATGGAAAACTCACAAAATGGGAAACTCACCAAGTGCCATTCCTCTTTTTCCAGTGTCAACTCCACTGTAGTATCTGCCTTCTTCTGGTTGTTATGCCATGCCTTCAGATGGTTGTTCTGCTATGGTTTATCTACAGTTTGTAGTTGTTATGTCCAGGAGAGTTGGTCAAATAAAAACTACTCAAACAATTCCAAAAACAGAATCCTCCCATTCTTTTTAGAAATCTTCCATTACTCATTTCTCTTACATTTGTTCAAGAGCCCTTTATGAGACTGTATTTTGTTCATCTTTATTTCTGACGTGAAGAGTCTTGCTATTCGGTGTGTGACCCCTGGACCAGAAGCATTGGCCTCACCTGGGAACTTGTTAGAAATGCAAAATCTCAGGCCCCATCCAAAACTTACTAAACCAGAATCTGCATTATAACAATATGCTGGGCTGGCCAGTTAGCTCACATGGTAGAGTGTGGTGCTGATAACACCAAGGTCAAGGATTTAGATCCCTGTACCAGCCAGCCACCAAAAAACAAACAAATGAAAAAATAAAATAGAAACTCTTTGGGGCTGGCCGGTTAGCTCAGTTGGTTAGAGCACAGCCTTGTACCACCAAGGTCAAGAGTTCGGTTCACCATAATGGCCTACTTACTAAACAACATCCCAGGTGATCCTTTGCACATTAAAGTTTAATGAGCACACGCATAGAGCACACTGAGGGCCACATCATGGGCACTTGGTAAATGTTTATTGAATGAGTAAATAAATTCTTCAGCTTAGCTTAACATTTACTACTAAACAAGGTGTGCTTGCATTAAGAAATCATTTTCCTTTCAGATTTTAATGTCAACACCTGATTCCAATATATTTTCCTCCTAAGAAAACTCTTCCTAAACTGGTGGCAAATTTGGTTGGTAAATATAAATCTGAACAGTAAAGCAGAGATATTTTAAAGCTCCATCAAAAAATGGAAAACATGACCAATGCTGCCCACTAGATTTAGAGGGGAACCAGCATCATGTGTGGTTGTAACTGAAATGAGAAACTGTAAGGATTACAACTTCCATATGCTTTTTGAAAGAGCTTCTTCCCCAGCCTCTAGGCTGTAGATGACAATCTCCCTAAAAATGAATCTCCTGCTCCCACCCCAAGCATAAATTTATCCAGATAAAAGCATTCTTCTTCATTGGCAAACAAACCTGATAATTATGGACCCTGGAAAAGCAAATGCTGTAGTAAAAATATTTCTTTTTTTTTTTTCCTTTTTGTCTTTTTTCGTGACCGGCAACGGATCGCAACCCTCAGTGTCGCGCCCGCACCGGACCGGGACCGGCCACGGGATCGCAACCCTCAGCGTTGCCCCCGCCCCTCGCTCAGCCAGTGAGCGGCCGGTCTG
>NW_007729207.1:229409-243628 GCF_000696425.1 Galeopterus variegatus | reverse complement strand
AACCCTCGGCGGGAGCGCCACCGCGCTTCCCAAGCGGCGCACTATAGCAGTGCGCCACCGGGCCGGCCCAAAATATTTCTGATAAATGTTTATAATTTAGAAAACTACAAAATAATTTTCAAATATATAACATAAAAAAGAAGCTTGACATAAACTAAATGAATGTATTCCCTTTAAATTTAAAAATCATCCTAGCCAATTGTTTTCATTCTTCATCACCTAATGGTTAACTCTTGATGTAATTTTGTATGTCGAATTCTTTAAAGGAAAATCATAATTTAGAAGCATGCAGATGGAAAGCAATGCTAATGAACAAAAAAAAAGCATCAAGTAGTAAAAAGTTACAAAGCAAGCAGAAAAGACTCATCAAGAAGAATTTGAAACACACAAACAGGGAAGCAACAACAACGTGTGTGTGCACCTGAACCTTGATCATTATTTTGCCCACAGATGAGAAAATTATATTAAAACTCTTACCCATAATGAAATTAATTAGTCTAACATTTTCTCTCTTTCCAAGTGATCCATAATTTATATTACTACATAGTAGGTGGAAGCTAAACTATTTGTCTTATTTTTTTTTTCCATTCTGGGCATTTAATATTAATAAGTAAGTGCAGTTTGTGAAAATGACGCTTCTAGATAAGAATGGAACAACACATTTAACAATAAGCCCTCTCTAAAAACAAAAATGTCATTTCAATTTGAATGTCAAAATAAACTTCCTTCTCAATAAATAGATGGAGTAACTATCAATACTAATAATCAGCTGATAATTGGCAACTGTGAATTCTCAGTCAAATCCAGGAAAAGAAGGGGAAATAGAATGACTACAGAAATGAACAAATAGTTGTTGACATTAAAATGGACATTTTTCAGTTTTTAATCAAAGTAGGCATTAGGATTGGCCAAGAATATAACTGTTATCTAATTGCATTAATTTGGTGAGAGCTTCAGCCAGATCCCAGTGGACCAGGGCACTGACTTTCTTTCCCTTGGGTTTCTAGTGGGTTCACTGCTAATGGAGACTCTGGATCAACTTCCATGGACTTTGTATTATTGAATGATCATGAGTTAGGAGCAGGAGTTCTAGGGCCAAACAGACCTTGGTTTAAATCCTGGCTCCACCGTATATTAACAATGTGACCTTCTGCAGTTTAATTAACTTTTAACCCTCTGTGTCTCCATCTTTTGTAGGAGTTATAATCTCCCTTATCTCACAGGACTATTGAAAGAAATAAATGAGACAGTTTATGAAATGTCCTCATTACAGTGCTTGACACAGAGTAAGTGCTCTATAAATAGTTCCTTCTCCTCTTCTTTTTCCTTTTCCTTCTGCCCTTGCCATAAGGGGATTTTCAGGGCATAAAATCTGTTGGGTGGTGGCAAGTGGTGTGCAGCTGGGGAGGATTTTATACTAGGGGCCAGCTAGAGCAGCACTGTCCAACAGATTCCCTGTGATGGTGGAATGTTCTCATCTGTGCTGCCCAATATGGTAGCCCCCAACCACATGTGGCTAAAGAGCACATAAAAGTGTGGCTGGTGCAACTGAGGAGCTACGTTTTAAATTTTATCAATTTTAGTTCATTTAAATAGCAATGTAACCAGCCACGTGTGGTTTGTGGCTACCGTATTGGACAACGTAAATCTAACACAAGGTTCAGAAGCTCCAGTGCGTTGAGGTTAGCAGTCAAGTGACATAAATAAGTGAAGTGAGTTGAGTAGATGATAGGGAGGATGGGACTTGTGGAAACAACAGACACATGCCTCGTCTGAAGGAGTCAGCCTGTACAAGCCTCAGCCAGTGCTGCTAGGTAGGTATGTGTCCAGCATTTATAAAGTTTCCAGAGAAGCCAGAAATGCAAGTTTTCTTGCAAATCCTCTCTATTCTTTAAAGTGTCAGCTAACCAAAATAATTTTGGAACTCAATGAAGACCAAACAAAACAGATTTACTAATCAGATGTAGGCCACAGAACATCAGTATGCAACCTTTAGTGTAGAATGCACCCCTGAAATCATGGAAAAGTCTTCCAGTATGACTGACTAAAGGAAAAGCAGGGAGCATCAGTCTTGTTGCAGGTCAGGCCAGATTTGCTAGAAGTAGAACTTCTTGGTAACCCCGTTAATGGTGAACTCGTTTTCTCCAGCAACCCTTTAGAAGCTGTCTCAGTCCTGGCATCTTTATTCCATGTGACCTACAAGCTGAAATAAGTTCATCTCAGACAGAAGAATCTTACAAAGACGTTAGTGCCTCCTGACCCAGCTCATCCCCAACCCTGAGTGTCCACTGCATTAGCATCTCTCTCAGAGAGAAGTGACAGGGACGATAACCCGGTCGGTCCTCCGTATTCTAATTCCTTAGAACTTGAAAGCAACTCCCAGCAGATGGAAAAAAGAAACAGATTCTGTCTTGTTTCCACGTGAGGCTCTCTGGAAACTTTTAAGCTACCAGTTTTACCCCGGTGCATTCACTCATTCCTTCACTTATGGAACACAATGCTTACATCTGAATGCCCAAGCCACCTCCTTGCCCAGCACATGGGTGCTGATTGTCATAGAGTCAGCACTCAGCCTAGTCTTTGTGTAGGAGCTGGATGCAGAGGCATTATAGCCCCAGAATTGAGTATTTTCTTCAGCCTCAAACAGGCCTAGGATTCAGCTGGCCTACCTACCATCCGTGTGACCCTAAGCAACAGACATATTTACTTCTCAGTACCTCATCTACAAAATGGGTAAAGCAGGTCTTCCTCCCTTATAAGTAAGTGCTAGAATGAAATGAGAAAATCATGTGAAGGACGTAGCATAACCATAACACGCCCTCAATAAAAAGACTTTTCCAGATAACAGACTCCATCTCTGCTCCACATGGTAGCAAACCAAGGGGAGGGTGCGGTGAGGGTTATCTGTGCCAGCCGGGAGGAGTATTTTATCAGTTACTTTATTAAGAATTGCTGGGGAAGGATGATAATTAAAAGCAGACTCACTTTTAGTCAGTTTCATTGTTTTAAAATTCTCTACAGACATTGTACCCCCTTATTGCCTGCTCCTCAGAAAACTGCTACCCCTGCCCCCACCCACCCCTATACACCACTGGCTTCATGTTTATCCCTTCTTGGTCTTGCTTTCTGAATATCTTTAATATTTCTTCTAGTCCCTCTTGGAATCGCTGCTCAATACTGGTGAGTTGAAAGTAGGTGCTGTGTAAACGTAGATGGAGCACTTATGATACAGCTGACTAACTTGTATCAGTTTGACCAGGACTTTCCTACTCTGAGCATGGAAGTCCCACGTTCCCTCAGTCCTGCACAATGCGGACTGCTAGTTTCCCTAGACATGCCAGCGATTAAGTCAAGATGGTGGGAAGGTAAGAACCCAGGGCTCTAATACCAAGAGTTTGAGTATCATTAGGTGTAAGAGCAGAGGAGAAAGAACTGCTCACTAAATACACGTGTGTGCACACCCACACATATGCACACACTTATGTGTACTTCAGAGCTTGGATGACACAGACCTTTCCCAGATCCTCTGCCTTTAGCCTCACACAGACATCTGCCTCCGCCCTCTGATCACCTCCAGACGCCCAGACTCATTTGCATGAACCTGGAAGTACTGAACTAGCAACCATCTCTTCATGCCCTTTCTTGTCTCATGTGTTTTGATGTGCCTGCTGAGGGAATGCTAAACACGTTCTAAAGGAGGCCACACAGACAAGCATGAGCTAAACTGATCATTGCATAATTGATAATTGGCCTTTTGTATTCACATTCTATTTAGATTATGGTATGGAGCAGGTGACAGGTGTTCAGAGAACATTACCCAAGCCGCCTGTTGCCGAGAACATCCTGAGACCAGCTGGGGCAAGGAGCCCAGAGGAAATCCCCGTAGTAATTTAATAGTTCACAGGGCTTTTGGTTTGTGAGGATTACAATGAAGAATTAAAGTGATATTGACCACCCACTGAAGAAGGGTCTTTGTGCTTTTCCCTTGTGATTTCTACACTTATTATTTTGTCCCCAAGGAAGGTTGCTGCAGGGTGACCAAGAAGAAAACTTTTTTCTTTTTTTTTTTTGCAAAGAGTGTATGTTGCCACGTAACACGAGAAACAATTAAACAGAAAACATCTGGTAAGGGGGAATCCTGTGAAACACCCAAATTGGGGGTATGCCTTTTTTGGGGTGGACAGGGATCTGCTAACTTCTCTTTTCGAAGGATTTGTTTCAGAGCCAGATGTCTGGAGAAAATCTTTTTTTTTTTTTTTCTTTTTTCTGACCGGTAAGGGGATCGCAACCCTCGGCCCGGTGTGGTCTCACGCTCAGCCAGTGAGTGCACTGGCCATCCCTATATAGATCTGAACCTGCGGCCTCGGCGCTACCAGCGCAGGACTCTCCTGAGTGAGCCATGGGGCCGGCCCTGGAGAAAATCTTCTAATGCGACTTTCAGAATTAGAAGTGTGTACCGAAACAGAAGGAGGCAGAATATTTCGCTATTTCTCACAACTCATACTCTAGATTTACAGATACATTTTGCAGAGCTGATAGAGCTGCTCTCTGGCTCTATGTTCTAAAATTTCATATCCATTGGCCTACTTTTACAGTATGTCTCCCCTGCTTTCTCAGGCAGTTTTGTTATTCAGAACAAGTTTGTGTCAGAATTCACTCATTAGCTCATTCAACAAACTAATTTAAGTGTGCCAACTATACAGAACACACTATGTGAGATACCATTCATTCAGTATTCATCTCAGGGATACTTCCAGAGTATCTCCTGTGTGACAAGCTCTCAGCAAGCCAGCAATGGAGACACATTCTACAGATGGAGCTTACATTGCGATGGAGAATATGGAACCATCTGATGATACTTGCATTGAAAAAAATGAAGTAGGGTAAAGAAAGAGTGGGAAGTGCTGGAATAAGGTAGTGATAGGTATTATTTGAGCAAAAACTTTAAAATGGTAAGTGAATTAGCAAGGTGGATATTTGTGGGAAGAAGGTTCCTGCAGGGGAAACTGAAAGGACGCACGGACCCGAGCTGATAAGACGACAGGACCCGAGCTGACAGTTCGCCAGAGAAGTTCCACTTTATTCAAAGACTGCGTGTATATTTATAGGGAGCTACATTCTGGGTTTTGATAGGGGGTGGACAGGGCGGTAGCTGATTGGACGGGGCTGGGCAGGAGNGCCCGGTGTGGTCTCACGCTCAGCCAGTGAGTGCACTGGCCATCCCTATATAGATCTGAACTTGCGGCCTCAGCGCTACCAGCGCAGGACTCTCCTGAGTGAGCCATGGGGCCGGCCCTGGAGAAAATCTTCTAATGCGACCTTCCAATCTTCTAATGCGACTTTCAGAATTAGAAGTGTGTACCGAAACAGAAGGAGGCAGAATATTTCGCTATTTCTCACAACTCATACTCTAGATTTACAGATACATTTTGCAGAGCTGATAGAGCTGCTCTCTGGCTCTATGTTCTAAAATTTCATATCCATTGGCCTACTTTTACAGTATGTCTCCCCTGCTTTCTCAGGCAGTTTTGTTATTCAGAACAAGTTTGTGTCAGAATTCACTCATTAGCTCATTCAACAAACTAATTTAAGTGTGCCAACTATACAGAACACACTATGTGAGATACCATTCATTCAGTATTCATCTCAGGGATACTTCCAGAGTATCTCCTGTGTGACAAGCTCTCAGCAAGCCAGCAATGGAGACACATTCTACAGATGGAGCTTACATTGCGATGGAGAATATGGAACCATCTGATGATACTTGCATTGAAAAAAATGAAGTAGGGTAAAGAAAGAGTGGGAAGTGCTGGAATAAGGTAGTGATAGGTATTATTTGAGCAAAAACTTTAAAATGGTAAGTGAATTAGCAAGGTGGATATTTGTGGGAAGAAGGTTCCTGCAGGGGAAACTGAAAGGACGCACAGACCCGAGCTGATAAGACGACAGGACCCGAGCTGACAGTTCGCCAGAGAAGTTCCACTTTATTCAAAGACTGCGTGTATATTTATAGGGAGCTACTGACAGTTCGCCAGAGAAGTTCCACTTTATTCAAGGACTGCGTGTATATTTATAGGGAGCTACATTCTAGGTTTTGATAGGGGGTGGACAGGGCGGTAGCTGATTGGACGGGGCTGGGCAGGAGGTGAGCCTTGACCTGTGATTGGTTGAGGTCTGGTGCCAGTGGGCTTCTACTGTGGAGAAGAACCCAGAAGGGCACCATATTGTTAGGGAATGCTTTCCCTCTCCCCCTCCACTTGAGTGCCCACGGTATCCTTACAGAAACAGCTTGTGCAAAGGCACTAAGGCAGAAAATAACTGGTGTGTTTGAGGCCATTGTAAGAACTTCAGATCTACTCTAGGTGAAAAGACTTGATAGGGTTTGGATAAAGGAGTGGTATGATCCAAGTCAGGTTTTCACAGGATCACCCCAACTGCTGCATGAGAAATAGCAATGCAAAGAGAGGAAGACATATTCTAGTCCTCCACAAGCATGGAGACACTGGGGAAAACAGATATTTGCAGCATTTTATTTAAAACAAGGCAGAATGCAATAATAAAAAGCCAGCTGAGGAAAGGGTGGTTAATTCCAACCACGAGGAAAGGCTTCCTGGAGGAGGTGGCCACAGGAAAGACTTCCCTTTTCTTTTCATTCTTTAAGCCCTCCCTGCCTCTCTTTTTCTCTTCCTTCTCTCTCGCCATCTCTTCATGTGTCTTTCTTTCTTTCCTTCTTTTGACGACTTTTTTTTTCTCTAGTAATAGTAGTTAGCTCAAGGCTAACTTTTACATCTCCTTTTCTGTCCCTTTACTTTTACTGCCCTCAAATCTCCTCTAACTCCAGTTTTCTCCCCTTAGGCAAAGAGAGATCAGTACATTGGATGCTGTTTAAAGCACATTTTAAGCACTGAAATGAGGGATTTTGATGGTCTAAATATGACAATTAATTAAACTGATTAAAATATTTTAATTGAAGGTGTTTGGAGTGGAAGAGGGGCCTAACTCCAGTTTTCTCCCCTTAGGCAAAGAGAGATCAGTACATTGGATGCTGTTTAAAGCAGATTTTAAGCACTGAAATGAGGGATTTTGATGGTCAAAATATGACAATTAATTAAACTGATTAAAATATTTTAATTGAAGGTGTTTGGAGTGGAAGAGGGGCGTACAGATGAAATCAGATGGGCAGAAAGTTGATGCTGGCTGAGCTGGGTGATGCGCACATGGAGGTTTAGTATGTCATTCTCTCTACTTGTATGAATGTTTGAAACTTTCTGTAACCAAATGTTTTAAAACCTCATTAGGTCATTCTCATGAAAAACTACCATCCATGACATGAAAGATTTTCTATCTTTTAGAAATAATATCTTTGAAAGTCTTTTTAGTTGGGAAGCTATTTCTGAATCCGATTGTTCATAAGAGTAAACATTTCAGGAAAAAACTCTTTTAAATATATAAACAGGAAAGTGTAGCTATTTCTCTATTTCCTGATTGACTTAGTGATGTGCCAGCCCTTATTTCATACTGTTAGTTCCATAATATCGTCTTTCAGTCTAATAATGTATAACTAAGAAAGGTCACTCAGAAGAACTGGCACTGTTTGAAGCAGTTGTAGAATAAGGCAGATTTTAATCACTAGGGTTTGGCATGTGGTAAGTACGTAACAAATATTTGTGGAACTGATCTCTGAAGCAATTTGTATCCAAATACCTACTCAAGACTAGCCTTAGTCGGTTTAATTCTTAAAAGAACGGAACACTAGAGGTCAGTCTTCACACTGAGAAAGGATGGAAAGGTCTGGAAAGTGACTGGAAAACAGACTAACACTGTTTCTTTTAAATCATTTTCTGTTCTATTTCGTTTTTAATTGACACATACTAATTGTACATATTTATGGGGTACAGTGTGATGTTTTGATACGTATGTATACATCGTGTAATGATCAAATCTGGGTATTTAGCATATTCATCACTTCAAACACTTATCATTTCTTTGTGGTAAGAAAATTCAAAATCCTCTTTTAGCTATTTTGAAACATACAACACTCTTACCTATAGTCATCCTGCTCTGCAATAGGACACCAGAACTTACTCCTCTTATGTGACTGTAACTTTGTACCCATTGACCAATCTCTCTCCATCCTCTGGGCTCACCTCTCCAGCTCTGGTAACCACTAAATAGTTTTTTAAATAGTGAGAAAACTATATTACAATGACCTTCACATATTTCATATAACTTCCATTATTAATGCAGTTCAAAAGTATTAAAATCATCTAGATATGTTTACATTTTTATAGAGTATGTGGGAAGGATTATATCACAAATTTAATTTTTTTTTAGCCCTTAGTCTAATAAGATATCCTTTAAGAAACTTAAACCTATATTAGAAGACAGAACATTGAAATCCAAAATTGGACAGGTTGACTAACCTCTCTGCAAACAGATACTCCAATATCCAAAGCAGTTTAGATGCTCTGGCAGAGAGTGGCTTCTGTTCCTGCTTCATCTGAACTTATTTTCCTCCACAAGTAATGATTGTGATGGATCTGAGGCTCTAGATTCCTTAGCTTCCAGAGAACCTGTCCTTTACCAGTTGTGTCAGGCTACCAGATCCTTCTCTCTCCTCAAATGCCCATCTGAACTTGTATCATTCCTGTGATGGATTTTCTTCCCCTTACACAGACTATAAGTACCAGCATCCCAAAGGCTCACACACTAGCATGGTTTCTCTGCTGAAATTATGTCCATTTTCTTTTCCTGTACTAGAAGAGCCATCGTTATTAGCTCTGCTAAAGCTGAAACAGCATGTTAAATTTATCCAGAGTAATTTCTCTTTCTCTTCTGAAAATATTTCCCCAATAATCTCCCATAAGGAAAAACAAAAACAAAAACAATACCTCATTGTTTTATAGTTACAGATCAGAAAGAGAAACAGAGGGCACTTTCAGCAGCAATAAATGTTAAATTATGTGGAAAATTAAGTATAATTAGTTACTTTAATTCCTCAGAAAGAGACCTTTAAATATATGACAAACTTTTTCTCTGAGAATGCCTATGTAAAGTGGGTGAGAGGACCAGCTACAGACTGGGAAACAAAGGACTAATATCTAGAGTGTAGGAAGAGCTCTCAAAACTCAAAAGTGAAAAAGTGAATAACCCAATTTAAAAATGTATAAAACACATGAATAGACATCTCACTGAAGAGAGTATACAGATAGCATATGAAAACATGGTCAGCATCATCAGCCATTACAGAAGTGCAAATTAAAATCAGATCAGGTATCACTACACACCTGCCAGAATGGCTAAAATAAAAAACAGTGACAACACCAAGTGCTGGGGAGTGTGAGGAGAAACTGGATCCCTCATACATCGCTAGTGACAATAAAATGGCACAGTCACTTTGGTAAGAAATTTGACAGTTTTCTATATAACTAGACATGCACTTGCCATGCAGCCCAGCAATTGCTCTCATAGGTGTTTATCCAACAGAAACACAAAAACCTGTGCATGAATGTTCACAGCAGCTGTATTCATAATAGCCTCAAACTGAAAACAACCAGATGACCTTCAACAAGTGGATAGTTAAGCAAACTATGGTACAGACATACCAGGGAATCCTACTCAGCAATAAAAAGGAACAGAGACTATTGATATAGCAACAACTTGGATGAGTTTCCAGGGAGTTACACCAAGTGAAAAAAAAAATCAATCCCAAAAGATTAAGCACTGGTGATTCCATTTATGTAACATTCCTGAAATGACAAAAATTTTGGAAACTGGGAACAGATTAGTGGTTGCTAGGGGGATTAGGGGGTATGGGAAGAGGGCAAGCAGGGAGGAGGGAGGTGGGTGTGGGTATAAAAGGGCCATGAGGGATCTTTGTGGTGATGAAACTATTCTCTATCCTGACTGTGGTGGTGGATATAGGAACCTACCTGTGATAAACTGTATAGCACCAAATACACACACAGATACAAATAAGTCCAAGTAAAACTAGGAAAATCTCAATACCATTGGTGGATTGTATCTTTGTCAATTTCTTGGTTGTGATGTTATACTATACAAGGGTACTTCAAAGAGTACATGGAAGAATGAAATTAAAAGATAACACAAATCTTTCCATGAAATTCTTGAAGACCCCTCGTAGTTTTGAAGAATGTTAACATTGAGGAAAACTGAATAAAGGGTACATGGAATCAGTCTGTCTGTACAATTTCTCATAATTAAATGTGCATCTTCAATTATAGCAATACGAATTTTTAGTTAAAAGGATATATAAAACAATGGTAAAAGAATTTAAACAAAGCAGATAGTCAGTCAATGGAAATTTAAATATGTCTTCAGGCTCTTAACCAATTTTTTCTGCTTGTTCAGACTTAAATTTAGTGACAATATCTGTAATATGGTTATTTCCATGTCCTGAGATTACTGCTGAAGAGTGGATCAAAATAATCTGATTTAACAGTTCCCTAAAGCAAAAGGGAAAAAAAAGTAATTTCCAAAGTAGATCTGTCATTTGAAGAATTACCACAAGCATTTCAATGTTGAGAAGGAAAATGGAAATGTTGGGAAACCACAGATTTTTCCTCACTTATCATGCGTTCAGAATATTTTGCCAGGATGTGTGGGTGAGGACATAAAATGAAGGCACTCCTTAGCATGACCATCCACTTCATGTGGGGAGCAGGGCGTTGAAATCTTTTTTTCTCACCTTCTCTGATCCTGCTACTGCCTTTCTTCTCACATTGTCCTGGGCTCTGTTACCGCGAGATCTCCTGGACATTCACTTCTCAGGAGGCCTGACTTCCCCATCCCGATTCAAGTAACGTAAGTTGTTTTCTAACTACCTAAAAGCAAAGAAAAAAGTATAGATGTCTACCCCCTGACCCTGCCCCCACCCCAGAATCACCTCTGATCTCCAAATGACCAGAGGAAACATTTTCATCAATGACTTCTGGCTGAAGGAGTATTTTCTAGGAATCGAGTGTCCTTTGAGGTTGCACCTAATTGTGGAGGAGACTGGATCGATCAGTCAGAGTAGGGAAAGCTCTGCTGTGATAACAACGCCAAAATCTTAAAATGACAGCGTTAAGCAATACAAGGTATCAAATTATAGATAAACTCTCCTGCAGTCGCGCATGCACACACACACACACACACAAATGAGTACTTATAAAAACTGGGAGAAACTGCATAAAGTCTGTAGTCTAGTTAACAGTATTATACCAACGTCAGTTTCATGGTTTGATATCATACTACAGCCGTATATGATGCCACCATTGTGGGAAGCTGGATGAAGGGTTCCTGGGAGACTATGTACTATTTTTGCAACTTTCTGGGAATCTATAATGACCTCAGAATAAAATATGCCAAGGTTTCTTTCTCACCCACACCACTTTCCCTATGCGACTCAGCTGGAGGCTCTTCTCTGGGTGTTGTCCTGTCTAGGGCTCAGGATGACACAGCAGCTCCCATCTGAATGTCTCCCAGGGAAAGCCAGCATAGGTGTATCTAGCACTGGCCCAGAAGAGACACACAGAACCACTTCTCACCACTCGTGGCCAGACCTAGTAGACATGAGGTGGGTGGAAGGGGCAAAGAGGGGAGTTAGTGTAATCTTTCTAGCTGCTCAGAAGGTAGAAACCTGACAATATTTGGTGAATAGTGCAAACGATTGCTATGTTGAAGTGAGTGACAAGCTGCAAAACCAGCTGTCTATGGTGTTCTAAATACAAATTCTGGTCCTCTAACAAGGTGATTCAGAAAGGACCTACTCACCTTATCAGAAAATACACATATTTTCTCCCTAGGTCAATTCAGGCTCAGCTACTTTTTAATTATGTGACTTAGAGTACCTTACAACAGCTGTCTCTAAGCATCAGTTTCTTTATCTGTGGAATGGGTTTGTTGAAAAGACGTTAGCATTACTGGTACCGTACTATTTCTGCTACTATTATTTTGTTGTTATAGACTGTCTCCGCTACCACCTTCCTCTTCCGAGAGCTATTAGGACTCTGTCTACCAAGGCGTNCGTTAGCATTACTGGTACCGTACTATTTCTGCTACTATTATTTTGTTGTTATAGACTGTCTCCGCTACCACCTTCCTCTTCCGAGAGCTATTAGGACTCTGTCTACCAAGGCGTTACATTGAATGAGAAATCGAGGGTAGGCATATTGGAAGTTAAAGGTCATTCATTAATAATTTTATTGAACCCTTATTCATTTCTGTTAAGCCTTGATGCTTATACTCTCACCCATCCAGTCCAATCTCTCAGAATACTTATGAACCTTAGTACGTTAGTAATATTAATATTATAAAAAGACTATAGAGTAGTGGTTAAGAGAACAGACTCTGGAGCCTGACCAGCTGGGTCTGAATCCACCTGATCATTTACTAACTATGTGACTTTGGGTGAGTTACTTAACCTTTCTGTGCCTCAGTTTCCTCATCCAGAGAACTGGCTGTGGTGAAGATTAATTTGGGTTTATATTTTGTGCCCAATACCAGGGAAACCGCATTAGTCACAGAAGACATGACGCACCCTTCTCTTCTCACTAATCAAATAACAAATATTATGAAAACATACAAATTCGCTCATGCATAATGGTATAATGGAATCGATGGCCCCTGAAAATTTAAAACCCCTAGTTTTAGGTAGTGAGAAAAGCAACGGTGTATAACCAGGTAGAAGCTGCTTTTAAAACTTTTTTTTTTTGGCAGCTGGCCAGTGCAGGGATTGAACCCGGTACGTTGGTGTTATCAGCACCTTGCTCTAACCAACTGAGCTAACTGGCCAGCCCTAGAAATTTTTATTTTTAAATTGAGGTATCACATCCAGCCTAGCAATGACCACCAGGCCACCACCAGAAGTGCCCCGGGCTCCAAAGCCGGGGGGGGGTCACCCCCAGGGCCTCAGCCACACCCCCTGAAGTCCGTACCCAGCCCAGTGAGGGACCACCAAGCTGCCACCAGAAGCACCCAAGGCTGGGGGGGGTGCCCAAGGGCCTCAGCCATGACCCTGAAAAGTCCACATCCAGCCCAGCCACCACCAAGCCACCACTGGAAGCCCCCTGGGCTCCCCTGCCAGAATGAGGGGGTGTCACAGCCTCGACCATGCCCCCCTCCCTCCTTCTTCTCCCCCCCACCCTTTCCCTTCTCCCCTTCCCCCCAACTGCTCCACAACAACATTTAGAATGTAAAAAATAATAACAAATATATATTTCTTTTAAATCCCCAAATAAATTGTCATATATTTTTAAAAAGTAAATAAATAACAATAAAAATAAATAAATTTAGGAAACAGAATTCACTCTGGGTGGTGAATAATCTCAGAGATTAGTGGCCTGGAGCCTTTGCACAAAGCAACTATGACCATCATATCCTGGGAGAAAAGGGACTGCTCCCTCCCTGTCATGGTGATGAAGAGTAAGGCTGCTGAAAGCTGGAAACGCCCCGGCGACTCATTCACTTCCTCGTGGCTGCTGGTGGAGTCAGGGGCTAATCCCAGAGCCTCTTATTCAGATGACATTTTAAAAACTGCGTTCCTGTGTTCTTGCTGCATTTCTTCAAAGGCTAAGATGAAAACCTATCTAATCTGTCAAAAGGGCCAATCTAATCTGCCCTATTAACTGTGTTTATGGAGGAAAATGCTTTGTAACATTATATATCATAAAACTCAACACATGGAGCAGATGCAAAATGTTCCTGAAATGGCAAATATTGACCAATCTCTTTTCCTCCCCAGGAAGATAAACTTGGGACATGAGAAACACATCATCTAACACCAAAGAAGAATAACAGAGAAAGCCAAGGTCAGACCGTTTCCCCCACCACATTCACTTATTCTGTGATGCTCATCACAAAACCCAAGCTGCCTGGAAATATTTTATAATAAAGAATAGTTTTTAATTTTTTTTTCAAAATTATATTGGCTACTTTAAATCCACATGTAGTTGCATACATCAGATCTGAAGCCATAGTCAGATGTTTCCCACATCTCATTTGATTGCTTAACCCCCAAACTAGTTACTCTCAAAGCATGGCCCATGCCTCCAAATCACCAGGGAGCTTGTTAAAGATGCAGGTTTCCAGGCCCATGAACCTGAATCTCTGAGACTGGGGCCTAGGAAGTAACATCTTCAACCAGCACTCTAAGTGGTTTTGGAATTGCTACAGTCCTAAAAAATGTTTAGTAATATATTAATAATTATAGTTTAAAT
>NW_007729207.1:227730-228518 GCF_000696425.1 Galeopterus variegatus | reverse complement strand
AATGCAAATGGCAAATATTTTTAAAAAGAAAAACCAGCTGCATTATCCAAAATTAAGGTTTTTTGTGGGTTTGATCCTTATTAAGCCTAACAAGAACATATATTTTTTAAATACAAAAGACTAAAGAAATTGTTATTTTTATTTATTTTTTATTTTGTTTTGCTTGATAAGATATTTTTCCTAGCAGGTAGGTAGCATGGCAGTTTCAAACATATTAAAGTTCCAAAGGAAATCAGTTTCTTCAGATTAAAACACAAGTCTTAGTACGAAGAGAAAAGGCAAACATTGTCCTTAATTTTGCTGAGTGACAGTCCAAGACTGATGACAATGTCGTCCTGAGCCAGTGTTTTCCAAAGCAGTTTCCAAGAACACCGGCCCCATGTGGTGCTGCTGTAAGGAAGGGTCCCCTGTTTCCAAATACATTTGTAAATTGCTCCAGACTCTTTCTTCTGTCCCCCACCCCAGGGATTCAAAAGTATATGTTCATATTAAAGACTCTGAGGAGCCCTGTGGTAAAGAAAATCAGCAAAGAATTTTTCAAGCTTATTTGTCCCCAGTCCTTTCCTACCTGCCTTATGGAGCAGTTCCTGGGAGCAAACACACTTTGAGGTTGCAAAATCCTGAATGCACCTGTTCAGTCTGTACTATGGGGTTAGATTTAATTTTTATACCTGTCAGTTAGACGAATCCTGTTCCATACGCAGAGACTTTACCCTTTGCCACCAGCTTTTAAATTCAGGCCACTGGTCATCAGTGGCAGGAGACTAAAAGCCCCCCCCCCCCCCACC
>NW_007729207.1:221196-227225 GCF_000696425.1 Galeopterus variegatus | reverse complement strand
CTGCCTTATGGAGCAGTTCCTGGGAGCAAACACACTTTGAGGTTGCAAAATCCTGAATGCATCTGTTCAGTCTGTACTATGGGGTTAAATTTAATTTTTATACCTGTCAGTTAGACGAATCCTGTTCCAT
This sequence comes from Galeopterus variegatus, assembly GCF_000696425.1. Lineage (NCBI taxonomy): Eukaryota > Metazoa > Chordata > Mammalia > Dermoptera > Cynocephalidae > Galeopterus > Galeopterus variegatus. Next base: position 227,095 of record NW_007729207.1, on the reverse strand, counting down.
ACGCAGAGACTTTACCCTTTGCCACCAACTTTTAAATTCAGGCCACTGGTCATCAGTGGCAGGAGACTAAAAGCCCCCCCCACACACACACACATACACAGCCATTCCCACTGCTAGAAAGCAGGCACTGAGCCCGTGCCCTGCTCAGCAACACAGCCTCATGGGAAACAGACAAGATACCAGTGCTATGGTTCCAGATTGATATCTACTCTCTCTTTAAGGATTCCCGACAAAGGTAAGTTCCTAGCTTCCCATCCTAAAATATGTTTTCTCATCTCCCTCATAAAACACAGATTTCTGTCTAATGTGTTCCCTATTACATGTGGTCGCCTACAGCACTACATTTCAAGGCTCCATATTTGCAGTTCTGGGATGGCTGAGTTGTGAAATGCTGCATATTGGTAGTCTTTCTACATTGCACTGTAAAACAATAATCCTTCTTAAATAATCTGTCTGGCTTCGGGGTCCAACAGCAAGACGTTCTCTCACCCACAGCCCATTGGGTTTCCAGTGTTTCTCAGCACATTGTGTTCAACACTATTCCTGTGCCAAGAACAATCATGTAGCCTGTAGTTGGCACATCGTGGGCACTTGATAAATATTTGTTGAAAGAGTGAATTCAGCAGAATTCTTAGCAACGACCACACCTTAAAGGCTCCCTACTCCAGAGCATCTCTGCAGCCAACCCATCGAAATCATACCTGTTCTCTTTGTCACTTTCTCATTCTAGAACTGGCATTCTCATTCTAATACCTGTGGCCATCTTCCACACACTGCTTCTACTTCCACAACTCCTGTGCTCTAGATTAGGGCAATGTCCTCAAGATCTTCTCCGAAGGCCTCTAGAGTCCTGTGTGTGGGCAGCCATGTCCACTGTCATACCCATGGCCACTATTGGAACCAAATACACTGACACATGTCTGGCAAATACACTGACACGTGTCTGGAGAGGGAGCCCTACATTTTTTTTGAATGTGGGTTTTTTAGCTTCCTCCAAGAGGACTCACCTCAGAATAAAAAGGCAAGTGGCACAATGAACGGAATAGCAAACCCAGGGACCAGAGGGATAAAGATTCCCAGTAGAGCACGTCGACCATTTCCACAGTGACTCATCCCCAGAGGAGCCCTCTGAATGTGTTTCTAGGTCTTAGCAGGAGAGGGGCTTTTGTAAATATTGGAAATGCTATCTCCCAGATTTGGGGTCAGATTAGTAGTTGAAAATCCCTGCTCGAGGCCCCTTAACAGAGCATCACAAAGGAGAAAGTCATTCTTTTCTCCCTACCTCGGGCTGCTGCACAGCTTTGGTGCATGAAGGGCTCAGGGTGGCAGCTGTTTGGGGCAGAACAGAGTGACAGGTGGGTTCTCTGAGGAGCAAGCCAGACTCTTTACAGCACCAGGAGGCAGGGCAGCCACAACCTGCGAAAGCTCGGGAGAGCAAGGTCTGGTGCTTGAAGCTGCTCAGAAGCCATGACGGTGAACTTGTTCCCACAAATTCTTGTGGCGAGGAATTTGTGGGAAGCTGGAAGTCCTGTGTGTGCTCAGGCGAGGGCCAGGTGTTGGATTGTTCATATTGCAAAACAAGATGACCTCTAGCCAGTGAGTTTTGGGCTTTAAGACCCTACTTTCTGGGGATATCTCAGGCATGTCCACATGGGTTGGGAAACTAGCATTTTAGAGAAAATGTCTTCAGAGGGAAATTAGAAACTAATTATAAAGTCAAAGAACTTTTAAAGTAAGATAGACTTTGAAGGTGATTTCATTCAGATTTGTCCTTTCACAGGTGAGGAAGCTGATGCTAGAAGGGAAGTGCGAGAGGTCATCTAGTCAGGGGCAGGAACAATTGCTTTCTTCCCCAAACAATAGTATTAAGTAGCAGTCCTATTTCAGCAAATCCTGCCATAGCCCTGGAATTTTTAGCTGAACTCTAGGCTTTGGGGAGTACCACCATGGAGTATAGAATAGCCAGAAAGTCCCTCACTGGGGCAAGAGCCATTATTGCTCTGGAGATATCGAAGCCCATGGTCATTGATCAGAACAAGGCACCTACTCCAGGGACAGCAGGAAATACCTGCTGTCCAATCCCAAATCCAGAATTCTGCCAGAAAAACTGCTTGGGACTGCAGTGCCAGCCAGCTGGCCCCAAGAGGCATTCCAGGAAGTCAATACCCATGGTAAGACTGTAAGCTACCTACCATTGGAACCTCATGGGCACCTGGATTATGTTAGCCCAAGAATATTCTTCTTTCCTTTCCCACGTGAACTGCACCATGGCAGCGTGTTAGAACAAGAACCCACCCTTAGCAGTCATCTCTGGGATTGAAAGAAGAAGAAAATAGGTAGGCCAGGAACACCTGCAGACAAAAGACCCAACTTTCTTCCCAGGAGAGCCTTTGAGAAGACCCTTGATGGGCCTATTCTCAGAAGAGTTCTTCAGCAGACCCAGAAACGGTGTGTGTGGTTCTCTCAAGCATTTTCTTACTAAATTACTCATGGCTTTGCTGCAAGCCTCTCTAGAAATTCAAAATTATCAGAATTTGAAGAGTAGACATTCTAAGGTTCAAACCACAGAGAAAGGCTCACTGGGGTCTAGACTTCACAGACCCATTTCCTTTTCTACCAGTTCTCCATCTATGAAAACTGGATCCCCATCCATCACTAGCATTCTTTTTTCAACCCTCACTTTGTTAAGGGAAAACTCCTGCTCATTCATTCATTTATCCATTCATTATCCATTTAGTGAGTCCCAGACCCTGTGCTAGACATCAGGGATGCAACCATGGTATGACAAAAGTCCCTGCCCTCACAAGCCTGCAGTGTGCTGGGGTTCTTGATGGTTACACAATAGGGTGAGAAATGCTGGAGTTGGCATCAGTACAGAATGATGAAGAACATGCTGGCAGGGCACCTAACTCAGTCTCAGAGGGTTAGGAAGTGCATCCTAGAGGAAGCGATGTTTTCACCAAGATCTTAAGAGTAAATCAGTCACTTGTCGAATGTGAAGGTCAAGGGTGATAAAAAGAGATGGTGGAATTGCACAGAGGAAACAGCCTGTCTGCAAAAGCTCAGAGGTGGGAAAAGACATCGTTCATCCAGAAATCTGAAAGATTGAGATGATTTAGATTAATAGAAAGAAAAGAGCAGAGAGATGGGAGTCCCAGGACCATGGCAGCCATGTATTAGCAGTGTGACCTAGCACAAGTCACTTCTCTTGGGGCCTCAGTTTCCTCATCTGTAATACAAAGGGATTGGCCTAAACGACAATGGAGAACAGATGGTCATAAAGCCCCCACTCCTGTGTCCCTGGCACAAAGGCCCTCCAGGGACCTTTAGAAGGGCAAAGACAGTCACCTTAGAGTCTTTGGAGCTACTCCATGTTCCTGCAGTCATGTGGGGTGGAGGCGGCCGGGGAGGCAGTGGAAACTTTCCCAAGACTTGGAGCCACTGAAGTCGCCACTGAATCCTATTATCAGAGGGAGACATTTGTATAGTCCTCCTTCTTTGATAGTCTGTGTCTGAAATGTTTTGTTAAGCCTGGAAAATGGCAAATACTTAGGTGTGATTACATGGCATGCTGGAAGAACTTTCAATGTTTAATGAATGGAAAACAAATATTGATTGGAACTTGTTAAAATTGTCCTGCATAGGGCTGGCCCGGTGGCGCACTGGATAAGTGCGCCGCTTGGGAAGCGTGGCGGCGCTCCCGCCCGAGGGTTCGGATCCCACATACAGACCGGTTCCCACTCACTGGCTGAGCGAGGCGCGGGAGCGGCACCGAGGGTTGTGATCCCGTTGCCCCGTTGCCGGTCCCCGGTCCGGTACGGGGGCAACACTGAGGGTTGCGATCCGTTGCCGGACACGGAAAAAGACAAAAAGACAAAAAAAAAAAAAAAAATTGTCCTGCATAGAATTTTTTTTTAAAAAGTTTGCCTAGGCTTTTAGGATTGTCTTACACATAGTAGGTGCTTAGTAATGATTTTTGACTGATTTAAATAAATATACAATACATCTAGTAGCCCTGAAGCTACATGTTTGTTACATGGAACTCGTTACTTACTATTTGATTTCCGGAAAAAAAACTACTTTTAGGCTGAGTTCTCAATGTGTTGGTTTAAACTCATGGGATGTTTTTCCCTGTGTAAATGATTTTCTTCTGACTCAAAATAGTACCTGTGGCAGTGGTGAAACAAATGTCGGTCAAGGTCAATCCATATCACCACATCAAAACATGTTGTAATCACGGTCACAGACCAAGCTCATGCTTTGTCTTTCATCTGCTAAGGTCTTGGTCCTGCTTGGAACAACTGTTATGAATACTGGAAGATACAGCTTACGGACAAACAGAGTGAGTGCTTGGATGAATCAATCCCTAAATGATATATTTGATAATTGATTCCATTTTTAAAGGAAGCTGCTTCCGTTGTCAAATAAACATCAGATAGGTGCCCTCTGCATAGCTATAACCCATAGTCTTTTATTTTATTTTTATTTTTATTTTTTCCCTTTTTGTCTTTTTTCGTGTCCGGCAATGGATCGTAACCCTCAGTGTCGCGCCCGTACCGGACTGGGACCGGCTACGGGATCGCACCCCTCGGTGCTGCGCCCGCACCTCTCTCAGCCAGTGAGCGGCCGGTCTGTATGTGGGATCCGAACCCTCGGCGGGAGCGCCGCAGCACTTCCCAAGCGGCGCACTGTAGCAGTGCGCCACCGGGCCGACCCGATAACCCATAGTCTTTTAAACTGCACATAAGAACCCTTTAAAATACATTAATAGGTAGACTACATTAAAAGAAACAGGGAAATTAAGTTTCAGAAGGTTATAGTTTGGTTGCAGCCCACTTGACAGCTGGTGCAGACTTCACAGCATAATCACTCAGGCTGTGCATCATTTCACCTCCACTCACCCCAGGCAAGAGACATGACCGTGAAAGAAGTTTACATGTGGGGGAAATTCAGGTAAGGATTTCAAGGGCAAGAGAATTTAAAAGCAGCTACTGTGAGAGTTGTCTCAAAAGAATTAAAAATTAGAAAAGGCCATATGCACTCTTTGGGACAGACATGTAACTGGAATATCACCACCCCCTTCTTCAGTTTGGGAGGCACCAGTATGCATCCCCAGACCCTGTGTTCTCAAGTGCCCCACTTTCTGTCTGAGAGTAACCAGGCAATACCTGATAGCAGCTCCAGAAATCATCACAAGGGGGAGCATTGATCCGGTAAGTCAGCTCCAGTAGGCGGTATCAGGTGGGTCCCACAGTCTGGATGTTACATGGCATGTCATAGAGCTGACCATTCACAGCAAAACTTCCACCATCCACATGCTCAGCCATTACCCAGTGTGGAAGCTGGCTCTGTAGCACTCAGCCTATGTAGGCCTGGGCCAGACATCTACCACCTTTTAGAATCCCAACCAACTTCTCATCCCACAAGTCACTCCTAAGAGTCTGGAAGCTTCTCAAACAAAATGTTTGCTTATACTCCCTTTCCTGAATATGGGAGTGTGCTGCATAACCTCCTAAGAGAGCCTGCCTCAAATGCCTGCAAACTTTCTAGAAAGGGGAGGCTCTTCCTTTCAGGACTTACAGGTAATTTTCCATCCTAATGCTGGCCAAGGTGACTTCCCAAGATCATATTTGCTAAGTAAGGACATTGAATGATTTGTTTACCCTCTCCCAGGCACCTGCTATAATCCATTCTATAAATCTCAAATAGAAAACTCTATTTTCCCATTTATTGTCCACATAAGGATGGTGCATTTCTGCCAAAAATAAGCTTGGGGTTTGGCATGGTATTTCCACTTGATTCTTAAAGATGACTGGCCAAAGAATGTGAAGGAGGGGAAAAAAAACCAATTCATGAAGAACTTAGAAATAACTGTTAGTTCCCCCACACCAAACAAAAA
>NW_007729207.1:219888-220752 GCF_000696425.1 Galeopterus variegatus | reverse complement strand
CATAAGGATGGTGCATTTCTGCCAAAAATAAGCTTGGGGTTTGGCATGGTATTTCCACTTGATTCTTAAAGATGACTGGCCAAAGAATGTGAAGGAGGGGAAAAAAAACCAATTCATGAAGAACTTAGAAATAACTGTTAGTTCCCCCACACCAAACAAAAAGTTCTGTAAATGTAAATTAACACAACATATATGGACTATGCACCCAAATTTAATGCTGTTTGTTTTGGTTTCCAGGTAACTGTCCATACATATTCTGACATCTAAAAAAAAAACTGTGCAGCTTTTACATGTTAATGTGTCATTTTTCTTCCAGCTTTAGAATTTCATTTTTGCAACTGGAGTCTTAGGTCCTTGGTATGAAGGCCAATGCAGGTCATTTTTGTGTAGAAAGTTACACTGATCTTAATTCACTTTTCCAAATTGGTCAAAGAAGAAGAGGAAAAGCACAATAATGTATGATGTACTAGCTTTGGAAAATGAGGATAATTTAAGGATCTGGTTAGAGATTACAGATCCCCCACCCTAGGATTCCTCTATTATCGCAGTAACTTTGGAGCAGATAATTTAATCAAATGACCAGGAAGCTAAAGAAATTCAATAGCCTAAGACGGGGATTCATCAAAGGAAAAAGGTCCTAAGGTAACCTGTTGAAACCCTCCTCCTCAAAATCCTCTAAGGGAGAAAATTGTCCATTTAGGAATATTACTGATAATGATCACTTATATTTCTGAAACTCTTTGTAATAAGCCACCTTTGCATACATTATTGCTTTTGATTTTCACAACAACCCTGAAAAATAGGGCAGTTGTTATCCTTTAAAAATGAAGAAAGTATAGGGCCGGCCCGGTGGCGCACTGGATA
>NW_007729207.1:188206-219493 GCF_000696425.1 Galeopterus variegatus | reverse complement strand
GGGTTGCGATCCGTTGCCGGACACGGAAAAAGACAAAAGACAAAAAAAAAAAAAAATGAAGAAAGTATAGATGTCAGGCTTAAGGACACCCAGATGACTGGCAGAATTGGCACATGAAGTCAAACCTTTTGATTGGGGAGTTCAGTGGGTTTTCCATATTCCTGCTGCTGCTTTCTAAGATGCAGAAAACGGGCTCATAAATTGTGAGGTCTTTACAAATAACTATACCCGCAGGTCAATAGCATTTTCAAAATAAGGCTACCTACTTCATTGGAAGAGAGTTCATAAAACAGGCTTTTTCTACTCATTCTTACTGTCAGCAGTGAGACACAGAACTTGAAAATGTCTTAAAGGACTACATTAGAATGTTGATGCTATGGCCTTTTAAATACCCCATTGTCTCTGAAGGGTAGGACAATCCAGCCTTTGTACCACCAGGGCATTTTTCATCAATCCTGGATCCCTGGAAGGCTCCCATTCCTCAGAAAGGCTGTTGTCTTTTTCCTGCCACAACATCAGTGAGACATATCTCACGCTTAAGATGGCAGCCTACTCAGTCCCCATTCATAGATTCCTCTGGAAATTAATGTCTGCTCACCACCACCCCCTCAAAAAAAAAAAGCTCTGGCTTTGTCAAAAGAGTTATTGGAAATGAAACTTGTAAAAAACCCTTACTATGCAATGTGAACCCAGACAATAATGTTTTGTAACAGTTCTGTTTGATGTGTACTGACGGGAATTAATCATTTTAGTTAACAGAATTGCTCTTTGTTATGTAAACTTTGTAAAGTCTGCCTCATATGACCTCCCGCATTTGGGGAATCCACTGTTCAAAACTGTCATCTTTCTGTGGGCAGCAGTATTCCTATGGCAACTTCTGGAACCAAATTACCACTTGACCTCAAAGTTCGTATCGCCGCTGGGTTGGATGCCAAGTCAAGCGAAGACTAAAATACTGTAAAATATGTACGCACACAAGTCCCATTCTCCAAGAATTGATTAAGCAGAATGAGTATTTGTTTTCCCATTTCTCCATTTCATTTGCTGACATTTTAGATAGGCAACCTCTATCAAAATGACCACAACCCTAAAAATACACCATTTCTAGATTAATGCATTTCTGTTCACTTTCATTATCTGCCTGTTGTATATTATAAATTTAGTACCTTGGAGAAGAGAGATAATTTGGCTGGGATTGTGTGCTTTTAGATTGGATATTTAAGAAACAAATAAGGTAGGTTCCCACCGCAATCACCGCCACCTCCTCTTACACCCCTCTAAAAATGGGACTCCCTCATCACCTGGCTTCCTGAGCATCTCTGATGTGGGCCAAGCCAGCTTTTGCAATCTTAGCCGGTAGATTTACATTCTAAAGTCACCCCACCCCCCTCACCACAAAGACCACCAAACTATTAGAACCCACTCTCGAGTCACTTTCTGCCCATGAGACTCTAGAATGACTTAACCATCACAAAGACCCACCAAGACCCCCTTAAACTAGATTTAAATGATTTTGTCTCCTACATTGTTAACCTCCTAGAGTTGGCTGTGAAGTGGTCAGTTCCTAGGTTTCCCAAAAGTGTATACCTAGATCAGTTGTTAGCCACAAATGGTTTAGTTGCAAATCCTTCCAGAGTGACAAGGTACATAACAATATATCAGTATAACACAGAGAAAGAAAGCAGATGTCAGAGTAAAAAAGATCTGAGGTCACATCCCACCTCTACCTCTTACACATGACCTGTATGATGTGTTGGGCAGGTTATCAAATGTCTCAGGACTTATTTCCTCTCCTGTACAATAAGAAGGACATATGGTAGAAATCAAATGAACTAATGATACTAAAGCAGAACTTAACACATGGAGCCCAGTGGGTATTCAATAAACGACAGCTGCTATCATTACTATTGTTATAGTCACTACTGTTATTCCTTTTCAGTACTGAAATAAAGCCCATTTTCCACATGGTTTTCAAACAAAAATTAGGAAACCACGCCAGGAAATAGATCACTATTTTTTTTTAATTCCAGATACATTTTTTTTCCTTTTCTGCCACAGGTCTTCAGATATGTAAATCTATAAACCCACTGTGGAATGCCCATTGCCATAAATAAGAACACATTTGAGAATTTATTTAGTTGATTTTTAAAAGCAAAGGATAATATAGTGGAAAATTACAAAAGCAAAGCATTTAGCCCCGAATACTCCTTTCTTTGGGATGATAGCAAAAGCCCTTACTGGTTTCCACAAACTTTATCTGCCATCTGAGTAGAACAAGAATAAACTTCTAACCTGTCCATTTAGCACAACTGATAAATCTGTGAATGCAAAAAAAAAAAAAGTGGTGGGAGCGTGATATTTGTCAAGCGCATGGTTGGCCTGTAACCTTACCTGGGTCTTCGATGTTCCCCCAACCTTATCAGAAGTTGATAGGAAATTCAGTGCATTTGTTCACCAGCTGCAGGGGTATACTGTGGCTCTTCCAAATAAAGGACATGGCAGGCATGGTCATTTTAAAAATGTATCTGCCAAGCTATCTACCAGCCGATCAAATGTTCCCTGATAAACAGGTAATCTGAACTGGTGGATTCCCACAGATAGGGAGCAATTCAGGTCCCCTTGCCAGGGAGTGAGAGAGGAGTTTGCCTGATTCAGAGTGTGGATGCTGGGCCTGCTGGTTGCTGAATAGCCTCCCCTTAGAGAACACAGACACTTTTGCATTGGTTACTGAAAGCCTGGGCATGTGGGCATTGGGCCCAGTCATGGCCTCTGGTGTCTCCCAGTGAGGACATCTGAGACCAGGCTAAAGCAGCAAGCCTGTATCCGAGGTTTCCCCTGATGAGAGTTCCTTCTGCTCTTGGCAAGAGAAACTTTCAGCACAGATGTTATTTAGTTTTTCTAACTCCATTAACTGCAACAATGTATAAACAGATGTATATAAAACATACATGTGGAAAAAATATCAAAATTGAGATTAGTTTATTTTCATTTATTTTTATAACATTTATTAGCTTAGTACAGGGAAATAAAAAGAAAACAAATGGTCTATATAATCTTACTGCCCAAGGATTGCTATTGACATCATTTTTTCAACTTTTATTCTAGCTTAATTAACACACATGCAGGAAAATGTACAAATCAAAAGTGTACAGCCTGATGAATTTTCACAAACTGAACACACCTTTGTTACTGGTACCAGCTCCCAGATCAAGAGAAAACATCATCACCCCACCAAAAATCTCTTTGGCCCCTCGGGGCACTACCTACCTCCTAGGGCAATCTCAATCTGGACTTCTCACAGCATAGATTAGTTTTGCCTTGGCATTTTTTTTTCTTCATTAACAAAAACAATACAGGTATATGTGATCAGAAAAATTTTGAAGTACAGAATCATAAACTGGAAAACAAAACCCTTTCTCCCTACCTTCTTTCCCACAAATGTAATTTGTATGAATAGATTTTTTTGGTTTTGATTTGTTTTGTTTTTGACTTTTTTCAGGAAAATATTTATGCTATTTACCAGAATTATTTCTTCTTCTCTTTCTGCTCCTACAGAGCATTTGTACAGATTTCATACTACTCTGTTAGAAGTACTGGGTTGGGGGGCGGGGGGCGGGGAAGAGAAGGTAAACATTTTATAATTTGTTACAAAATAAATTATGTTCTCAGTTAAGAGGAAGAAGGAAAAAAAAGCTTTTTTTCTTCTGCAAAAAGGTAAATTAAGTCTTATGTGATAATCCCTGCCTTTTCTCCAGATTTCTGGGTCCTTCTACAACAGAGCCGAAAAGAAAGCCTCCCTAGCCCATGAGAAGGACCTTCTATGATTGCACCCCAGGAAACTCAGCCTCCAGCAAAGGTGACCATGCAGCAACTTGTAGAAAAGCCCATGCCTGAACTATGGTTTTTGTTGGTCTAGTATTTCTCTATTATTTAATATTTTCTTTTCTATCAAGTTGAAAAATGAAAGCCTTTTTTTGCAAAACAAAATACTAGAGATCACGTAAGTTTCCTTCAGTGGGCTGACCTAACTTTGTTTTTCTTTGGCTGGAAAAATTGCCATTTAGAAAGGCATTTCCCAATCTTGCAGACTTTAAGCCTCCTATTTTATTTTTATTAAAATATATTTTTCCAATAGGTGGCACTAGTGTGTTTAGCTCAAGTTAACACGTGCCCAGTGGGGGAAATTGTACAGTTCCAAATAGCTGCACTTAGCAGTTATCAACAAGTTTCTCTAACACTCTCAGAGCTTGTCTTGACCTCTCAGCACCTCAAATAGGATTGCAAGACACTCAGACTTGCATTTCAGAAACTGGCCCTTGCCTTGTGGGTAATAAAAAAAAAATTACAGAAAAAGAGAAAAATAGATTGCTAATGAAGAATATTCTCTTTTCTCTTTAGTTTATTTAAGGTAATATCAATATCTGAAATTTAAAGTCTCAGATTAAAATTTTGCGTTCATGTACAACCTCTCACAAATCACATACTCAGAATGCAGGCTTGACCAGAGAGAGCCATACACGTTGCTTGTTTCAGGTTTTTCATTTGTGAGATAGAGGTGATAGTGCCTTTCCCCAAAGAATCATTTTATTTGATGACATCTAAGAGAAGAGGTTGCTCTCCATTCAAGATCACTTTATATTATGATCTCAAGAAGACTGCACTCTTCACCATCTTTCAGCAATATTGTAAAAGTAAAATTAGAGCTACTCCTTGTGCATTACAGAGTCTGGGAGAATACAAGATGGTACAGCCTGTGGGTGCTTGAATTGTGTTGACCACAATCCTAGTTCCTCCCCTCTTCTGCCTGCATCATTATAGAGGAGTCATCTAAATTCTCCTTCTCTAAGTGGAATTGAATAGAATAACTTCTCCTTTTATTACTCAAGAATAAACAAAAAGCCTTATTTTTCCTACTTGTGATATTGTGAAATACATACTTGGTCTTCATCCTGTTTCCTGAAATACAGCTCCTAAAACCTTTGGAATCGTCAGGGTGGTGTTATTTGTATGCTAATGAGATGACTGGAGGCTGTGGGCCCCTAGGTTGCTTCAGGATGGGGGCTGGTCATTGGAAAGACCAAGGCAGGGTTAGAGGTTTGGGACTTTCAGCCCACTCCTCAACCTCTGGGGAGGGGAAAGAGGCTGAAGGTTAGGTAGATCACCAATGGCCAGTGATTTAACCAATCAGGCCTATGTAATGAAGCTTACATAAAACCCTAAAAGGACAGGATTGGAGAGCTGCCAGATAGCTGAGCACGGGAAGGTTCCTGAAGGGTGGCTCCTCCGAGAGGGCATGGAAGCTCGGTACCTCTTCCCCCATCCCTTGCCCTGTGCATCTCTTCATCTGTATCCTTTGTAATAGCCTTCAGAATAAGCTAGTAAACCTAAGTACGTGTTTCCCTGAGTTCTGTGAATCACTCTAGCAAATTAATCCAACCCAAGGAGGGGGTCATGGGAACCCCAATTTACAGCCCTTCAGTCAGAAGCCCAAGGCACAACCTGTGTTTGTGACTGGCATTTGAAGTGGGAGGCAGTCTTGTGGGACTGGGCCCTCAACCTTGATTCTGATGCTATCTCCAGGTAGATAGTGTCAGAATTGAAATGAATTAGAGGACACCCAGCTGGTGTCCGCTGGAGAATTCACTGGAGAATTGATTGGTTGCTGGAGGAGAGAAATCTCCACACATTTTGGTGAGCAGAGGTGAAGTGTTCTGTGTTGGCTGCATAAGAGTAGGAAAAATGCTTTGTTTGTTTCCCAATATCTCTTTAGAACACAGTTCTTCATGTTTGAAATATTTCATAATTACACATTACTCAATTTTTTTTTTTTTTTTTTTTTTTTTGTCTTTTTGTCTTTTTTCGTGTCCGGCAATGGATCGCAACCCTCAGTGTCGCGCCCGCACCGGACCGGGACCGGCAACGGGATCGCAACCCTCGGTGCTGCGCCCACACCTCGCTCAGCCAGTGAGCGGGAACCGGTCTGTATGTGGGATCCGAACCCTCGGCAGGAGCGCCACCGTGCTCCCAAGCGGCGCACTGTAGCAGTGCGCCACCGGGCCGGCCCCCCACATTACTTAATTTTTAATAAGCATTACCGCGTTTGGAAGAGAAAGCAATATATAAATTCAAGATAAGTTTATAAAGCTTTTATTCATAAAAGGGATACCTGATAGTTATAGAAAATTTAGGAAAGTATGAAATAGAAGATGGGGGAGGTGGTGGGAATCATCCACCATAGGAGAGAGATCCACGGTTACCATAAACCTTAACTCTTTGGATTATGAATAGCATTTTTCAAAAAGGTGTTTGTCAGGGTACAGCAAATAAATAAAATAGGGCTATTTGGGATTGCTGAAGCCAAGGGGCAAGCCCAACACCTTATAAGTCCACTTAAATTGTTGAGGATGTCAAATGGATTGGAAGATTCAGCCAGATGGTTTCTCAGGTCCTTTCCAAAACTAAAATTCTGTGATGTTATACTTTCATTCAATAAGTATTTACTGAGTACCTACTACATGAAAGACACTATTCTGGGTCCTAGGATATTCACAGGTGAGTGAAAGCCACAGAAAGACAGGCATTAAATAATAAATCAGATAATTCATTATCTGATTACAGTGTAAAAAGTGAGGTTATTGTGAGCTTGTTGTGAGAGAGCAGACAGGGTATTTGGCCATAATCCCAAAAGATAAAATCTTGAATGCCATAATCCTGAATGTTGAAATCCAAAAAGATCAAAATTCCTAAAGCCTAAAATATCTAATGTCTAAAATCCCAAAAGATGAAAATCCCAAAAACACAATTCTAGAAAAAACAACTTTAAGAATAACTTAAAAGACATTTATTAACACTTTTAAAAGGGGATTTATTTGAGAAACAGATAAAAACAGGACAAAATACTTCCTAGGTCACTTTACACAATAAAATAGGCAATAATAACATACATATTTTTGCAAGCACAAACACTCAGGTATACTAATGACAGTTGCACATTTATAACAGTTAAGAGTAGATGAACCATATTTATAAAGAAATAGGTAAAAAAGCAAATGTATAAACGCATATCATTATAGTCGGTAACTGTGGGCACCCAGTTTTATAACTGCAGTCATCGGAAATATCAGGAGGGACAAACTAAGTCTTTCAGTGGGTCACCACAGCATAAACAGTCAGCCAGAAAGCAGAGATCTTGAGAAATTTTTCACAAATGTAGATGTACAAAAAGTACATCTCTTCATTTATTGAGGAAGTTTCGATATTTTTATGTGCTTGCTCAATGCCTACAAAGTCAATGGTGTGATAATTATATTTTCAGGATATTAATCTTTCAGGATTGTGATTTTGGGGATTTTAGACTTTAGGAATCTTGATCTTTTGGAATTTCAACTTTTGGGACTATGATGTTAGGGACTGTGACTTTTAGGATTTTGATCAACACCACAGTAGGATGTGATTCAATTAAATATGGGTAGAAGGGAAAGGCAGTAGAAAGGATGACCTCCGGGCCAAATGTATTAAACCAGGTTGTTGATTTACATATTAGGCTTCAGAGGAGGTGAATTTGTTCAATCAACAAATGTATATTAAGCCCTTGTTATATTTCAGGCTCTGTATCAGGCACAGAGAATATAGCAGTGAACAAAACAAATGATTCCCCAAGCACCTATGAAACCACATATATCAGTTGCTCATAACAAAATACCTGGAACTGGGTAATTTATAAAGAAACAATATTTATTGCTTACAGTTTCAGAGGCTGGGAAGTCCAAAGTCCAGGGAACACATCTGGTGAGGGCTTTCTCTGGTGGGTGGTGACTTCAGCAACACAGGGTGTCACATTGCAAGATAGCAGATGGCTTGAGAAGAGAGAGAGCTCCTCATGCACTTTCCTTTTAATGCCCTCAAAACCATGCCCATGACCACCATTAAACCATTGATTTATTAATCCATTTACTAGGGCATGGTCCTCACATTCTAATCACCTCTTCAAGGCCCCACCTTTCAATTACCATAATAGGATTTCCCACTTTCTTAACACTATCCCAGTGGGGTTTAAGTTTCCAACACATGGACTTTGGAGACACAATTCAAACCACAGCATTCTGCCCTTGGCCCCCAAAGTTCATGTTCTTCTCACAGGTAAATACATTATTAATCCATTTCTGTTGCTTATAACAAAGTACCTGGTACTGGGTAACTTGTAAGAAAACAAAATTTATTGCTTACAGTGTTGGAGTTTCTTTTATCCATGTTTTTAATAAATATTTTTAATAAAAGTGTAAAACTAAAAGGAGTCTGAGAAGTAGCTCGCAGCACACAATTAAGCTCATGTATTCTGGAGTTGGGTTATCTGGGTTCAAATTCTGATAGCCTCTTCTACTTACAGTTGCCAGATAAAATACAGGAAACACAGTTAAAATTGAATTTCTGATAAACAATGAATAATTTTTTAGTATAATTATGTCCCGTGTGTTTTTATTTGCTAAATCTGAGAACCCTACTTTTACTTTCTGTGTGACCTAGCGTCTCTGTGCCTCAGTTTCTTCATTTGTAAACTGGGATAATAAAGGGACATTGTGAGGATAAAATAAATATTAGCCACAATCATTGTTAATTTTTTTCTTTTTTTTTTTTTTTTTGTCTTTTTCGTGACTGGTAAGGGGATCACAACCCTTGGCTTGGTGTTGTCCGCACCGCACTCAGCCAGTGAGCGCACTGGCCATTCCTATATAGGATCCGAACCCGCAGAGGGAGCGTCGCTGCGCTCCCAGCGCTGCACTCTGCCGAGTGCTCCACGGGGCCAGCCCATTGTTAATTTTTTGAAAGAAAAATAGGAGACAGCATATTTTCTTGGGACAGCAAAGAACATGTCTATATGGTTGATAAGTAAAGTGTGTCTGCATTGAAATATACAATCTAAGAGGCTGCATTTATGTAATTAACATTAGCAGCCACTCTAGACGAACCTTTAAAATCTCAGTGGCCTAACAATAAAGTTTTATTTCTACCTCATGTAATGTGGAATGTAGATGGAGGGCTATTTCCCTTTTACATGGAAGACATGACCTGCAAAGTCACCATAGCATAGGAAGAAGGAGAAAGAGAATGCACCCCAGCTGTTAATAACCTTGACCTGGATGTGATGACAGCTTCCACGAACAGCCCTTTGGCCAGAACTAGTCACATGGCCCTAACCTAACTGCAAGGAAGTCTGGGAAACACAGGGGAGCACATAGAATATTTGGTGAGCAGTAACCATCTTGGCCACAGGTGCCATTCTAAGACAAATACGGCCTGCTCCACTTTTTATGCAGCTTGCCCAGCTACTGTAGACAATTGGATATGCAACTCTAGCATAAGCAGTGGATTCAAAGTAAAAAGATCCATATCCTAGTTTTCTTTCTTAAGCCAGGGAAGTGTGGCCAGAAGATTTTCTTTCCTAGGAAATTCATTTCTTTCCCCACCACTAGAAAAGCAAAGGACTTTTTTTTTTTTGGTCTTCCTATCAGGAGCAGAAAGTTGTTCTAAGTTGAGTTAATTGTACTGTTGACTTGGAAACTTTGAAACTGAATCCAAAGTCAAGCAGAAGAGAAAGAGAAGGAGGGAATTCAAGTAATCTGATTAGGGACCCACAGGTATGAGAAGTAGTAGTTCTTTTCAATTTGTAGTACATAAACCAGATTCATTTTTAATTTTGGACTCAGAGCTACGTAAACCCAGTGTCTTCCAGCATTTGAAGAAGAATTCTCAGAAGATCAACAAATGCCTGCACGAGTCCAATCAGTGGGGTGAATCCAGGTGTTTGCCTGGAATGGAATTTCACCAAAAGGAATTCAATCCACAGCTTTTCATTCAGGAGAATGTCACATGATCAATAGAGCTGGCACCAGGGCTTGCTGGCTGGTCTCAGAGATCAAAGGCCAATGCCAGCTGCCAGGCTACCCCGAGGTTAGTGAGGCTATGTTGTTCTGAACTCATCTTCAATGGGGTTTTTGAGCTCTGAACAGAGTGAGCTGGAGAGGAATAGCCTGAGATGAGCGATGAGGCTTTGTCAGTTATACCCAATGTATGAAATTCATAAGTCAGGGAATATTTTCTGATTTGAAAATCTGGATTTGCAGCTTTGGTTATTATTTTTAGATAAGTTCTGAGAGGTTGCAAATAGGGATCTGAAAACACAATCAAAACCCCAGAGCCAATAAGCCAGCTGTGTGTACCCAAGGAAGGAGAAGTTCATTTAATCCTTATGCTCTTTGAAAGAGGAGGAAGGTGCTGTTGGCAGACCCATAAAATATGTACAATGGCTAGTGTGGCAGAGACTCAAAGTCAGGAAGAAAATCGTTTACCTGACACCATCATTCTGCCTGGGACGTTTTCTAAAGTTTCATGAGCACCAGTCCTAGTGCCATAACAATCTCGAAAAGAAATGTTTTCTCTCAAAGAGATCACAGATTTGTGCTATGACTTATCATTATTATCATTGGGAGGCATTTGTGAGGTGTTTAGTAAAGTCAGGGAGACTTATTAGGCATTTAGATTCTTTTGGGAAACGTGATAATCTCTTCCACCTAGTCTTTGGTTTGCCTCTGTCCAAAACCCAGAAAACTCTGACAGCCCCATGGTAGCAATAAGACATCCCAAATATAAACTCTTAACACCCTCGAGTGAAAATCAACCAGACCCTTACAACTTTCTTTTATTCTCAATCATACTGGATAGTTAAACTCTGAAACCACATTCAGTGAGGTTAACACTGGATACTATGTGTTTAACAAACTAAGAAAACCTTTCCTTACATTTCCAGCTTTCAATATTAAACATAGTTATTATCTGGTTAGAGGAAGATTCTGTGGTGAGCACCTCACTTCCAGACTAGTCTCATTTTGTCTCTACCCATTCTCTAGTCCTAGTTATCAGTCATTCCAGTGATTCTTTGACATTACCAATGTCCTTACAGTAACTTCCTTTACAATTTAAATCACACAGTTTCTGTTGCTTGCCACCAGAATTTCTTCTTGGCATGTTATCTCTTCAGCCTGGTATTAGAGTTGTTTTTGTCCATGTTTGTCTCCTCAGCTAGACTGTAACATCTTTGAAGATGGACTAACTTAATCTCCATCATAATGCCCAGCACAGAATCTTACATACTAGGACAGTTAAGGGTGTGAATTCTGGAGCCACATCGCCTTGGTTAAAATTTCGGCTTCTTCCTTTACCAACCGGGTAACTTTGGGCAAGTTAACAGTCTTGCTAAGTCTTGGTTTCCTTGTGTAAACATAACAGCACCTACCTGTTTCAATTCTTAGAACAGGGCCTGGGGCATAGAAAATACTTCATAGGTATCAGCTATTAGTATAACAATATTCGATTATATAATTTTATTTCATATTTTATATGATATTCATATTATATATCATATATCTATAATTATATTTTATTATATATTATGTATGGTTATGTTATATAAATTATACATTTACTTTATATTTATCATTATGTTATAATAGTTATTATTATTATAAGTACTCAATAAAATAAATGTTTAATTGAATTTAGTTGCTTCTCATACTGTAAGCTCGATTCCCGTTAACACTATGAGGTTGGTTATTTTTAAGAAAAATTTCCTACTCTTGTTTTTTTAAAAAATCTATGCTCGAAAGTTTCTCCTTGGGGGAAGTAATAATTTTTTTAAATGCAGGTTATTAAAATGCCAGCAATAAGTTTTTCATAATATGCTAAATTTTTCCACCTCTACCAAGCGGTCATTACTTAATTGAAATGTGGTTGAATTTTTTTCTTAAAGTTGTGGGTTTTTTAAAATGAAGAATCCGTGCATTTCATCTGCCTGAACATAATGCTTCCGCAGACCAGCCACATTGTCCAAAGACTGGAAGAGCTATAAAGTCCTGTTTTTATCCAGACCCCTCATACTTGCTCTTAGAATGGCTCCTGACACTGAGATTATTCTACTCTTGTTGCATTTCTAAAGGACTCTGCTTTTCTTCAGCCGACCCGTTGATCAGTTTGATTCCTTCATCTGACCTCTCTAAAACATGGCATTATGTTTTCACAGCACTTGCTCCTTGGCACTGCACAGGATTCTTTTGAACTTCATTCTGCCTTTTCATAGTGCTGATAATAGACAATTTCTTTTGTTTTAGTGAGAAATGTGCATTTGTGGGTTGAAGTGATAACTCCTTGGTTATCGTGTTATCAAAATGGCAAATATGTCAGATCCCCCAACCAGCCAGCCACCAAAATGGCAAACAGGAATTAATTTTGTTTTAATCTTTTTAGGAACCCCTGGCCTCACCCTGGGACTGCTGCAGTTGAAGGACAATCCATTCATCTGTTCAACAGTTATCACTTGGGGACTTACAATGGATAGGAGTACTCAGAATGGTGGCCTGATTTAGAGATGAACATGACAAATCCACCCCTGCTGTAGAAGCAAACAGTCTCAGAGAATGAAGTTGTCTATAGAAGATCAATGCCCATCTTTATTTCAAACTCACTTTACCAGTGCTAATTTTGAGTATAGACATAGTAAGTTTCCCAAGATCTCCAAGGACAGAAGAGTAACAGGAAAGGGTAGAGGAAGGGAGGTGGAAGAGATCAGAAGGTGGTAAGAGGCTGGGTACGCATTATCTCAGTCACCGCAGACTGGATTTCTTCTCATCCAGTTCCACAAGCAAGGCAGCAAGAGCTCAGAGCAGCCTGGCAACATCTCCCTGGCCACGCAGCCGGAATGTGCCAGAGCCACTCAGTAGACTGCAAAGCCCACGTTCTTCCTTCTTATCTCCCAAACTGCTCCACAGATGGGGAATGGAGGGTGAGGGTAACAAAACAGGGCAACGGGCTGTTCTGCCCAGATAAAGGGCCCCTCACTCCTACTGTTCCAGAATCTGATAAGTCAAAGAAAGAGCAGTCAAATGATTTTAACTCCTATTCATTATTACAACCTAATTAGAGGGCATTTGGTACAGTCTCTTAAATCTCTAAATGTGTCTAATCTATCTACCTGTCATTCTATGTCTCATTGTCTACCCTAGAGAAATACTTGTACATCGGTGGAAAGAAGCATGTACATTAGTTGTGAAATTTTATACAATGTGCAGAAATTGGAAACAACATGAATGTTTGATAAGAGAATAATTAAATGATAAATTCTGATAAACCTATACTATTGAATACTATGTAGATAAGGTAGATCTGTATATGTTGAACTAAAAAATAAAAAGATCTTCGAGACGTGGTAAGTTTAAAAATCAAGTAGCAGAAAAATGCACGTAGAATGATCATACTTACATAAAAATATTAATCTAAAAGTCTGTATTTCAGAAAGAAATGAATGAAGATGAGGCAAATAATACTTCCAAATTTGGGAGGGAGAGAGCACAGGTAGTTTTATGTGGGAGGAAATATTTGAATTGGGACTTGGAGGATGGTGGAATATAGAAATAGTCAGAATTACCCCCGGCCACCTCGCTAATAGGAGGAGGTTGAAACAAGATAGGAACTCAGTTCTATCTGAATCCAGAGTTGGTGCTTTTCACTAAGATCCCTCTCACAATACAAATTATAAACACTGTATATAAGATGTAGATATAACTCGCATATATAGCTACAGAATATGCATATGTATTTATTTAGTACTTACCATGTGTTAGGTACTCTACTAGAAATTGTGTGGAATATTCAGATGAATTAGACCTTAATAGCTTGAAGTCTAGTAAGGGAAAGATGAATTTATAAATCTTTTTAATATACAAAAGAAAGTTAACCAGGCCTTAAAACAAAACTATTGGAAAATTCAGAAGGATTAATGAGCCAAAAGGAGAGAAAGATACTTCCAGCTGAGAGGCTGGAAGATGTACCAGGTAAAATGCATTCAGCTGCAAGAAACATAAACTAACAATGTCTTAAATCATAAGGTTTAATTTCTCAGCAAGAAGTCTGAAGCTAGCTATTCCTAAGTTGGTTAGTCCTCTCAACAATGTCACTGAGGACATAGGTTCTGTAATGGTTAATTTTATGTGTCAATTTAACTGGGTCACAGGATACTCAAATACCTGATTAAACATTATTCCTGGGTGTGTCAGTGAGAAATTAGCATTGGATTTGGTGGACTCAGTAAAGCAGATGGCCCTTCCCAATGTGAGCAGGTATCATCCAATCTGCTGAGGGCTTGAACAGAACAGAACAGCAGAGGAAGGCTAGATTTGCCCTCCTTCTGCCTGATGCTTGAGCTGAGACATTGGTCTTCTCCTGCCCTTGGAGCTGCTGGTTCTCAGAACTTCAGATTCAAACTGAAATCTACACCATTGGCTCTCTGGCTCTCGGGCCCTTGAACTACACTCTTGGCCTTTCTGGGTCTCCAGCTTGCAAACAGCAGATCATGGGACTTCTCAGCCTTCATAATCGCATGAGCCAATACCTTATAATAAATATCTCTCAGATAAACAGATAGACAGCTAATCTCCTAATGGTTCTGTTTCTGTGGAGAACCCTGATTCATACAGTTTCTTCCTGTCCTTCCCAGTAATCCTTCATCTTGGGATTGTCACCTCATCATCCAATATGGCAGCCACAGCTTCAGGCTTCTCAACCACATTCAAGGGTGGGAAGCAGGAGGTAGCCAGGGCAGCAAAAATGGTGCTTTTAATGAGGGACACTCTCTTTCCTTTTCTGATAAAAAATTTTTTTCTCAGATGCTTCCTGCAGAAATTTCATCTTATATTTCCTTGGCTGGACTGAGCCATCAGTCCTGGCCCTCCCCGGGACCCCCTCAGGGGACACTGTGAGAGTGAGAGTATGATTTGGGCTTCTCCACTCTCTGTCATGGACACTGGCTGTAGTGCTGGGGAGCATCCAAGAGTGTCTGTCACAGCAGGGTACATGCAGGAAACGATACTTGAGCTGGGTCTGAAACAAGGATGAATAGACAATTTACTGGACTGTCTATCCAGTATCCCTTTTCTAAGAATTGTCCCTCTCCAGCTCCAAGTGGGAGCTGCCAAAATCACACAATACCTTCCTGTTCTCTGGGGATACAGTGTAATAGGTTTTAATAGATACTGCCAAATTGCCCTTTTCTTTTGTTTGTTCCTCTCTAGGGACATTTCTAACTTTTCCTCCTTTTATTGATGCTAACTGTGTCAGCATCTTACACCTGCTTGGCTGTCGATTTGGTATTTGTTAATTCTCTGTGCTCAGTTTCCTGTATCAGTCAAGATCTCAAATATTTTATTAGAAGGAATTTAACATAACATATTATTAATTATGTATTAGAAAACTGAGAAGGCAAAAAAAGAACACTAAGGGATCACAGACATAGTAAGTAACTACAGGATGCAGCTACCACCCCAAATCTTGGGGGAACAAAGAGGTTGGGATTATTTTTATTTTATTTTTTTAAAGATGACCGGTAAGGGGATCTTAACCCTTGACTTGGTGTTGTCAGCACCACACTCAGCCAGTGAGCGAACCGGCCATCCCTATATGGGATCCGAACCCGTGGCCTTGGTGTTATCAGCACCGCACTCTACCGAGTGAGCCACGGGCCAGCCCGAGGTTGGGATTATTAAACCTTAATAGAAACCCCTAAAAGAAGGAGGTGGGGGGGGAGAAGAAAGGAAAGGGGAAAGGGAGGGGGCTTGGGAGAGGAGCCCACAAGTCTGGAACTGGAACCCAGTCTTTTGAGGAGGGGGGACATGCTGGTGCTGGTATCTCTGAGAGAGTTCGACGTGCCTGGTTCTGATAAAAATCTGCAACCTGGAACCAACTCATGCTACTGGAACCAATGGACTTGCCAAGTTTAAATCTTCAGTGCTGGAGAGATCCCAACAGCAACAGGGAGCAAAACCAGGAAGAACAAGTCGCTTCCCCCTCCTCTGTCCTGCCAGCTCCCTCTTGCACGTGCCCCTTATTGGCGAACCTAACACAGAGCTGCTGCCAAAACAGAAATGGGATTTGCAGAGCCCCAGACCCAGCAACACATGGCAGAGGATGGAAGATTTGGAGCTAAGAGACAATAGCTTAACAACCAGCATAATTATTATTATTATCATCATCATCACATCTTTATTAAATGGAGGTAATCATAGAAGCTACCTCATAGTGTTATTTTGAGGTTTAAATGATGCAAATTGTGTGGAGTAATTAGCAGAGTGCCTAGAGACTAATAAGCACTTGGGAAGTGTTAGTGGATGTTATTACTATTTATTCAATGAGTACTTGTTGTGTATCAACTGTAGGCCAGGGACAGATCCAAGTCCTGAGAATACAGTGGTGACTCAGATAGACAAGGTCCCTGTCCTTGTGGAACTTGCATTCTAGTGAGGGGTGGTCTGTAATAAACAAGATAATTTCAGAAAGTGAGAAATGGTGGGGAGATAATAAAACAGAAGTTAGCTAAGATTTGGTAGAAAATGAAAAGTTAAGCCACAGACTGAGAGAAAGTATTTACAAAACACGTATCTGATAAAGGACTTGTATCCAGAATATCGAGAATTCTCGAAACTCCATCATAAGAAAACAAACAACCCAATTTGAAAATGGGCAAAAGATTTGAACCAATGCTGCATCAAAGGAGATGGCAAATAAGCACGTGAAAAATGCTCGACACCATTAGTCATTAGGGCAATGAAAATTAAAACCAAATAGTTCCACCACATAGGCATTAAAATGCCTTTTTAAAAAACTGACGACATTGCTGATGGGGCACATAACAACTGGAACTGTCATATACTGCTGATGGGAATGCAAAATGGCACAGACACTTTGGAAAATACTTTGGAAGTTGCTTATAAATTAAACATACACTAACCATATGGCCCAGTCATCCCACTCCTAGGTATTTACCCTGGAGAAATAAGAACTTAGGCTCACATAAAATCCTATATGCAAATAAATGTTTGTTTTATTCATTTGCTCTATTCATTGTGGCTTTATTCAAAAAATTGGAAAGAGCCCCAAATTTCTTCTACTGGCAAATAGATAAACAAGCCGTGGTATATCTGTACAATGGAATACTACCCAGCAGTAAGAAGAGACAAACTGCTGATAAGTGCAACGACTCAGATGAATCTCAAAGCATTACGTGAAGCCAGACTCAAAAGACTACATCCTGTCTGCTTCCAGTATGATGGCATTCTGCAAAAAGCAAAACTACAGGGACAGGCAAGGGATCAGTTCATAATGTGGGGAATGGTTGACTACAAAGGGCCATTGAGGGAATTTTGTGGGGATGGAGGAAGTGTTCTACATCTTTATTGCATTGATGGTTACACAACTCTGTGCAATTGTAAAAACTCATAGAACTGTACACCAAAAAGGGTAGACTTTACCCCATATATCAATTATTCCCCAAAAACCTGACTGAAATAAAAAAGAGAACACCACCCCCCCCCATAAAGATTGGGTTGTTAACTAAGACCTTTCTGAGAAGTGATATTTGAAGTAAGACCTGAACAACAAGAGGCAGCCGGCCATGGTAACACGTAGGAGCAGAGTAATCCAAGCAGAGGAAACAGCAAAGACAAATCCCTAAGACAGGAGGAAGGAAGGGGTGTGGGAGAATGGCCTGTGGGGCTTGGAGAGGACAGCGAGATCGCCCTCTTCAGTGGGGTTGCCATGTGGCAAAATAAATAAATGAATTACTGGATGCCCATTTACATTTGAATTTCAGGTAAATCGTGAGTAATTTTTAGTATAAGTATGTCCATGCAATATTTGGCATGTATGTATACTGAAAATTATTATTCATGTTTTCATGAAACTCAAATTTAACTGACCTTCCGATTTTTTAATCTGGCAACTGTATACCTAGGCCATGGCAAGAGGTTTAGGCTTTCTTCTGACTACAAGGGGAAACCATGGTAGGGTTTTAAGAGTCACAGTGGGATAATATGTTTTTCTAAGATCAAAAGCAGGCCCATTGCAATGGTCTAAGCAAGAGATGATAGTGCCTCAGACTCGGTAGCAGTGGAGACTGAAAAGTAGATGGACTGGGGAGACACACTTTAAAGACAGAGAGCTAAGAACTTGCTTATGGATTACATATGGGGACACAGGGAGTAAGAGAAAGAGGAAAATGAAGGATGTTCCTAGGATTTTGACCTCAGCAACTGGGCAAATATGACAAACAGAGAATGTGCTATTATATAAGAGGAAGGATTTAAACAGGGCTTCCAATGAGCCATGCCAACTACTAAGCACTTTGCATATATTAACTCATTTAATATTACTCATTTAATCTTCACTATGATTTAGGCAATTGAGAGTAGTAAGCAGAGTTATCCCCAGTTAACAGATGAGAAAACTGAAGCACTAAAGGGTTAACTAAAGGGTTCAAGGTCATACAGATAGTAAGTTGCAGAGCTAGGTTTCCAACCCAAGCAGCCTGACCCAGAGTCCATGCTCTTAACTGCCATGCTCTGCTCTCTCCTGTGAGCACATGTCAGAGACTCAGTAAAGAGTTATGGGACCAGCAAATGAATGAATGAATGGAAGGATGTGTCCAATACATGTCTTATGTTTATTTGTACACAGAGTGGACACAATATCTTCAGACATGCTAGGGAAGAGATGTTATCTGTATGCTTTTCTCCATTCTCTGAACAAATTTTAATTTTCCCTCCATGTTTCAGGACATCACCTCACATATTGATGTTGGAAGTCATTAAAGGAGTTCCTGGGAAGTGTTTTTAAGACTTAAACTGTTATTAAGTAGAGTTGAGACATTCTCTTTCACAATGCACCAAGCAAATTGGTACACTTAGTTAAGTTTGAACTCCAAGGAGGCCAAATAATATCAAATCTACATTGACTCTATCATCAACTGAATTTGTCATTCAAAATATGCTCTAACCTGGAGGGTATAATGTGCAAGTGTACCATCTCTTGCTGTGGGATTCAGTAAATCCAGCAGGTGGTCCTCTAGCATGGTGATTGTATTAGTTAAGGTTCTCCAGAGAAACAGAACCAATAGGAGATATCTATCCATCTATCTATCTAGACATAGATATATTAAGCGGAATTGAATTACGTGATTATGGAGGCTGAGATGTCCCCACAATCTGTTGTCTGCAAGCTGGAGACCCAGGAAAGCTAGTGGTGTATTTCCAGTTCAAGTTCAAAGGTCTGAGAACCAGGAACACTGATTATGTAAGTCCCATTCCGAGGACAGAAGAAAACTGATGTCCCAGCTGTGGCAGAGAGAAAGAATTCTCCTGCCACGTTTTTGTTTTATTCAGGCCCTCAAGAATTGGATAATGCCTGCCCTGACTGAGGAAGGCCGTCTGCTTTCTCATCCACTGATCCAAATGCTAATCTCAGGGCTGGCTGGTTGGCTCAGCTGGTTAGATCACAGCCTTGTAACACCAGGTTACAAGGTTTTGGTTTCCTATACTGGCCAGCCGGTATAAAAAAAAAAAAATCACCAAATGCTAATCTCTTCCAGAAACACCTTCTCAGAGACAGTCAGAGATAATATTTAGTCAAATATCTGGGCACTCAATGATCCACTCAGGTTGACACATAAAATTAACCATGATAGTGGTTAAGATCACAGTTGACACATAAGATTAGCCATGACAGTGGCTAAAACTGCTGCCTGGGTAGTCAGAGAGGCATGGGTTCAAATAGCTCTGCTCTGTGACCTAAAGCACGTAACCTAACTTCTCTGTGCTTAGCTTCAGCATCTATAAAATGTGGGTAACAACAGTGCCTATTTCTTAGGATGACTGTGAGAGCTGACAAGTTCCTGATACATAGTAAATGCTGTATAAAAGATGTCATCCATTATTCCTATATCAAATTCTCACTTAAAAGAAAGCTAGTTATATCAGGCCCACTAGAAGTATCTATAGCTACATTACGAGTTCCTTGCCTGGGTTTGCCCTGGTTCTCACAGCCCAGCTGTGTGTCTGCAGAAGGAGCAATGAGACTGCTCTAGTATCTTCTCTTACCACTCTCCCTCTTCCCTTGGCTTCAGAAGGCCTGTCACGGAATCCTTCAACCTCTCAAGACAAGTAGACAGGTATACTCTGCTTTCTGAGTGTCCATTTGGACGGATTTATTGATATTCACAAGATCTCTCAGGCCTGTTGCGGCCCCTGACCTAGATTCCGTCTTGGCTTCAGAGGAAGTGCACACAAAGACTACGGAAGCTGTCTGCTACTCCAGCATCAAACAAATCCTCATCCCACTCAGTTCAACTTTGCAAGTAAATCAAAAGTGACTAATTGAAGAAGATACAGATATTAAATGCCAAGCTAGGGCAAAGGATGGGGTTTATAGGGTTGTTGATCTTATTACTGACAGATGCTAGCATCTGGGTGATGAAACTACCAAAAAAAAGAAAGCTTATTACTGACAGATGCTAGCATCTGGGTGATGAAACTACCAAAAAAAAAAAAGAAAGAAAGAAAGAAAGAAAGGAAAAAACCCCAAGGAGACTTGTCTCAGTATCTGCTTACACCATAAGCAGGACATAAATTCTTCTTTTTTTTTTTTTTTTGTCTTTTTTTTCTTGTCTGGCAACGGATCACAACCCTCAGTGTCGCACCCGTACCGGACCGAGACCGGCAATGGGATCGCAGCCCTCGGTGCTGCGCCCGCACCTCGCTCAGCCAGTGAGCGGGAACTGGTCTGTATGTGGGATCCGAACCCTCAGCGGGAGCGCCACCACACTTCCAAGCGGTGCACTGTAGCAGTGCGCCACCGGGCCGGCCCAGGACATAAATTCTTCTTTATGGGGACATTATTGAGAAAAATGATCTCAAAGAACATTTTACATCCCAAGAAAATACAGGTGAACCTACCCTAAGAAAACCCTCTGTACCTAAATCCAAGTGCATAAAACGAGTAAAATTGAGAGCAAAGGGATTTTTATTTTTAGGTTGAAAGCAAATTTTATCCTGGAATTTGTTAAAGTATAAGCCTCAGAAACATTTTTTTTTGGCCAGCACAGGGATTGAACCCTGGACATTGGTGTTATCAGCATCTCACTCTAACCAACTAGGCTAACCGGTCCACCCTGAAATACATTTAAAATGTGATCTTATTCACTTGAAAATGTTCACTTTACATCTTGCCTTTACTCTAACCAGGTCAATCACTTTGTTTCTCTGAGCATCAGATCCTAGTTTGCAAAATCAGGAGTTTAGGATGAATAATTTCAGTCTCATCTGGGAGCAAAATCATCTGTTTGTGTGGCTGGTGAGTAGTTTTGCCTATTAATTATTTCTTCCCTATACATACATGTTTCCTTTACTCTTTCTGTCATTCAAGCAGATAGCAGGTCCTGAGCCCCAATTACATTTTGTGGCAGGGCAGAAAGCAGAGATATCCTATCTTTTTGAGGGCAGAGGCAGAGAAGGTAGGGATGGAGAGTGGGCTTGCAGTGCCACTAATGCCAGCAGGAACAAGGACCAGAGTTCCGCTTCCTGGCAGTACCCTGAGAAAGTGGCAGAATCCCAGAGAAAAATGTCTCCATGGAGCTTCTTAGGCAGCCTGGCAAAGGCATCCTATTTCCCAAACTCCACACAGAAGCAGCCACAGGCTACAGAACCAGCCTCTGTGGATGGTGACAAGGCTAAAACTTTGTGACTGTTTGGCTGTATGACCTTGGACAAAGTCATTTTATATCTCTGAGCCCCCGTTTTTTAAAAATAAGTGGGTGAGGCTGTGAACCATATCCAGAGCTACCATGAATGATTGGGTAGACCTGCCTTGCTCATGAATACCCAGCCAAGAGGGCAAGGAGGCAACTAAGCCCAGCCCCACTCGCCACTCGGCACCCCAGCACCCAGGGACAAGGTTGGGTCTCCTTTTTCCTCACCCACATAGAGAAGCAGTGTGGCTCTCCATGGCCTTCACAACTGCTGCATAGCCCAACTCTGATACTCTGTGATTGCCATTTGCTAAGTCTCTTCCTCTAAATGTCTTTGCTTCCAGCAGTCTCTCTGAAAAAAATCTTTTATAAATGTATTTCCTTTTCCCTCAAAAACACACACGTTTCATTATAGGAAATTTGTTACCACGGTCTGGTACAACCTTCATGCACCCCAAAGATCTCTGCAAAATAAGGTTTTTTTAATTTCACCCTAATTAATTGATATGACAAATGAACGGGGAGGTTTGTCTAGCAAGGCACATGGAAATGAATAATCCACCTCAAGTCTGCGGTTTGCAGGGCTTTTGGGGAGGAGACTGCAGGGGAATTTCAGGTCTGGCCAACACTCCTCCGGCAGAATGCACTTCCAGTTCTGTTGCAGAAACCACGCTGACTGTTTCAAGCTGTGGGGATCAGGGGTGCTGTTATTGTCTCCTTCCAGAAGGCCTCGGCCCTCACTTGGGGCAACAGTTCTGATGTTGCAGCAACTCGGCCAGCTGGGGTTTCTCAGAAGTCCAGCATTCACCCATGACCTAGTCGTTACAGAGCTCTCTGTGGGGAAGCCAGGCAGTGAACACATCCTGGGGAAATCGCTGTCTTGTCCCCCGCTTGGCCGCGGAAGGCGCACACCCGGTTTCAATGATGTCTTTGTTATCAGATCAGGCAGGGGCTCTGATTCGCCATCCGAATGAAAAAGGAACACCTGCGCCGCAGCACGTGGGCCAGGAGAGAGCAGCCCCACATCTGGGACCCGAGACCCCCCCAGGGTCCCCTTACAAGAGGCAGCCGGGCATTCCAGAGGGGGCTGGGGAGAAACGACCCTTTATCCACACCCAGACAGGGTCCCTGTCGTCCCCGTCCCTTACCCACTGTGCTGGACAGTCTTGCCAGGCCAAGCCCCCTGGCCTGTCTCCTGAACCCTGGGCTGCTGCCTGTCACCCACGGTGCCCACCCGCGGTGCGTGTCCCCCTCCACCCGACCCCCTCGCGGGACTCCCAGGAGCAGCCCAGCTGTAGGAGCACACTGGGGTGTATTTTTTTCTATTTTCTGGCCCGAACTACACTAGGCAGTTGAATTAGAGTCATTATTATAATTTAATTTCTCCAAACTCAGCTATTTTCTTTCCAAATATATCAGGGGCCAGGAAATGTTCAAAAAAAATGAGGAAACCATTCCAAATTCAGAAAGGTTAAAGAGGAAGAAGAGTCACAGGGTGAATATCACCACTAACATAATATCTCATACTAATTGTAACGTACCACATACAATTTAATGTATTATGTACCTTAATATAGCACGTAATATGTAGGAGGGGTCTATGGAAAGATTATCTTTTAATTCTGTTTTTGCACGAACTTTTCACTTGAACTACCTTCATACATATACGACAATGTATCATAATAATCCCATAAATATATGTTATAGTTATAATCGTAATTATATATCATGTGTATATACATGATAATAAATAACATAATATCCAAAATGTTCAAATATAATTTTGATAATGTTAAAAAATTGGAGTACCATTCCAAAATCATAAAGTTTTAAGAGGAGGAGAAAAAGGGTGAAAATAACAGTTATTACTTTTATAATTATTATTGTGTGATAATATATATTTAACATATACATATTTCTGTCATATAATTATTGTTTTATACAATAGTATAATATATGATATTAACTTAACTATATATTATTATTATTGATATTGTCATTGTTGTTGAAGATAACATTTAGTTATGACTTCTGAGGTGCTGTGCTAAACACATTAGAGGCATAATATTTAATCTTCACAATAATCCCTATGATATAGGTACTGTAGGTTTTTTCTCCTTTTTGTAAAAAAGTACAGTTTTGTTGAGATATTCACACACATACAATTCACCAATATAAAGTATACAATTCAGTGGGTTTTAGAATATTCACAGAGTTTGCACCTATCACCATCATCAGTTAAGGAACATTTTCATCACCCCAAAAGGAAACCCCGAACCCATTAGCAATCATTCCCCATTCCCCCCTCCCACCAGCCCTGGACAACCCTAATCTGTTTTCTGTCCCTGTGGATTTGCCTATTCTGGACGTTTCATATAAATGGAATCAGGTAATAGGTGGTCCTTTATGTCTGGCTTCTTTCACTGAGCATAATGTTTTCAAACTTTATCTGTGTTGTGGCATGTATCAGCACTTCATTCTTTTTATGGCTGAATAATGGTCCATTGTACGGAAATTGTGCTAACATTTTGTTCATCCATTCATCACCTCATGGACTTTTGAGTTGTTTCCACTTTGGGGCTATTTTGAATAACGCTGCTATGAGTATTCATGAGCAAGTTTTTGTATGGATGTACAAGAATGCTTTAATTTCTCTTGGAGGTACCATGTTTTATTCCAGTTTGCAGATAAGGAAACAGAAATGTTAAGTAACTTGCCCAAGGTCAAGTTTATCAAAGGTTAATATCTGGAGGGAGTGACTCCCACACCTCCCAGGCCTCTGGAAAGATGCTGAAAAGAAACACAGCAGGAAGAGTTTCTGTTGGACCTGAGGGTGAACTTTCTCCCACTAAGGGTGGTGAATTAAGCCTGGAAGTGATTGAGAAAGGAGGGGTGAATTCTCCTTTGGGGATGAAGGCTCCTTTGTAGGGTCTTTAAGACTCAGCAGGGAGGCCTCACTCCTGGGAATGGGGTTTGGGTCAAGGCTGTCCAAATGGCAGGCCTCATTCTGCATCTGGTGTCCAAATGGTGAGAGAGGGGCCAGGCAGCAATTAGGGCCTCCGTCACCCCTTCCCAGCCAGGACTCCACCCTATCCATCCCAGCCTGCTTCCAGGACCCCACCCCACACAAGGCCCCCTACATCTGCTCCCAGTTCATCCAGGGCCCTGAGCAGCTCCACCCTCCTGCTCCCACTGGGGCGGCTGCTGAGAGCCAGCCACAGCGGAGTTGAACAGGGGCTAGATGGGTGGAGAGGAAGGTGATGGAGTTCAAGGAGGGAGGGAAAGCGCAGAGGGCCAGAGAAACCGTTTCAGATCACCCAGGGCAGGGCAGGCCTAGGGGAGAAGAGCCACCATAGATGGGTGGAGAGGAAGGTGATGGAGTTCAAGGAGGGAGGGAAAGCGCAGAGGGCCAGAGGAACCGTTTCAGATCACCCAGGGCAGGGCAGGCCTAGGGGAGAAGAGCCACCGAGCCTCCCCGGGGGAGGTAATGAGACCTCTGTGCATGTGTGGCTTATGGAACTGGTGCCATTTGATATATTTCTACAGAATCTATGTTGTTTCTTTTAAACAATCCTTCCAAAGAACAGATCCTGAATCCTCAAATTGTTATTGTCATAGAAAACACAAAATCCGCAGGCTCTTTTGGGGGGAGCTTTAATTTCGAAATGTAGTAGAACCCATTTCAGCATGAAAGTCAGAGACAGCAATCTCCCCTCACTAGTTGTATGCTCCTAAACAATTTTCTTAACCTGTCAGATCCTCAATTGTTCTCACATATAAAATGGGAATAATAATAGCAATATCTGCCTTAACACAGCTTCGGACAGGGTTAAATGACACCGTGGAGTGTTTCCCAGCTTGTGCTCTCAGCAACCACACGTCTACAGCTTATTGTCACGTGAGGAACACCCCAGGCCCCCCGGGCTGATGCTTTGGGGGAGCAGTCATTTAAACAAAGCTCAACAGGTCCAGTCTTGCACTACTTCTCAGAGCATGTAATACACTGACCATCATCAAGTATATCTTAAAAAGGGCCCCATTCTGTTGCATTTCACTGACTTATTTAACCACAGAACTCTTCTTGATATAACATCCAGGGTAGAGGTTACAAACTAGCGGTCCATGGACCAAATCTGGCCAACAGATGTAGAGTTTTTTGGCTAGCGCAGTGTTGCTTTAAAAAGTTTCCTGTATTTAAATATAGTGAGATTTCACACATACATCACAAGATTTCACATAAAAATTAACTTTTCAGCTTTTCTTGGAAAAACCTAAAGATAGGGCCAAACTGGGTATGCACTTCCACATGGTGACACTTGGCCTGGGTAGGTGGTCCCCCCAGGCATTCGGTTTGCGACCCCTGAGGGTCTAGTGCTGCTCATGTGCTGAGATAAGGAAAGTAAAACGGTGAGTTTTGTCCACACATCATTTCATTTAAAAGTTGTCGAACATCTGCTTATTTATCATTGTCATGCATTACCGAATGACATAAAATAAGCGCATTATAAGCACGTAGCAAGAATAACTTAACAGGATGAGATTAAAAATAAATATAAATCAGAATTTTCACTCTCTACACTTTATTCTTCAGAGGCCACTAATACAGCTCTTCCTACAGAGCTGGCACCAAGCTGGGGGCACATTAAATGGTCATTCATACATGGAATTATTGGTTGATAGGACCTGAAGATGTCCAGCATCTCATTAAAGAAAAGCTGAGCGTGGAGTTACACGGCTTATGTATCTGCACTTAGTCCTTGCAGGGAGATTATGAATTAAGTGCTGTTTTGATTCTAGCTTGCCCTTGGAGGTATTTTACGTATGCCCAGTAGCATAAATAACAGGTTTTTGAGCCCAAGCTGTGCCTGAAATACTAATTTAGGTAAATGCCAATCTAAACAAAGAGAGAAATTGGTTCGTATTTTTTTTTTTCAAACATTAGTGAAGTGCTTGATTCAGCCAGAAAGAGCCAGGAGAAAATTGGACAATTTAAAGGGACTGCTCAATTCTGGAAGCAGCCACACTCCATTAAGTTCCCCGAGGGAGTAATCTAGTGGTCAATAGTAACTAGTTGTGAAGTCGTCTGAGAGTTGTAGATGAAAGGCCATGCAGAAACATGAAAAAGGGTTATTTATTGTGCCCATTTTGGGGTTAAATTTTGGATGTTTCAATCTCACACCTTACCAAATTTTCAAAACAGCAGAAAGCAATGTGACTAACGATCTTGGGTCTTTCTCCTCTTAAAATCTAGTAATGAGGCCAGGGGAAGCAATTATGACTGGACAGGGAGGTCCTCCCCATACCACCCGCTACCAGAACATTTTCAATGCAGCTTCAGGGGCCCAGTGAAGACCCAAGGAATCCAGATTTCCAGTAATCCTGCTGCTGTGCAAGCCCATGCTAAAACTTTGTGCACCGCTGACCTGGTGGTTGAGAAAGATGTTTCCATGCTCCCTGTGACCTGAAGCCACTCAGTGGGTTGGCTTCATGGTCAGGATTTTGGGTTCTGGAATCAAAATCCCCCCTGGGTTCCAAATCTCACACCACCACTTAATAGCTGAATGATGAGAACAAGTGACTCAGTATCTCCAGGCTTCGGTATTCTCAGCTGTAAAGTGGGAATGATCCTAGTACCTCCCTTGTAGATTTAAGAAGAGAGAATGTATATAAAGTGCTTGGCATGGTGGTTAGGCACTTGGAAAGTGTCAGTACATGTTCCTTATTGTAATGAAAAAAAAAAAACAAGCTACTTCTCTTGCTTTTCTGCTCTCAAGATTAGAAATTTAGTTGTCTTCGTTTAACTCTCTGAATCCTTTACTTTCAGATGAGCTGACGCAGGTTTCAGGTGCTCTGATCCATATCTCCTTTATTTAAGCCAGGGGTTGGAAAACTTTTGCTGTAAGGGGCCAGATAGAAACTACTTTCACCTTTCAGGCCTTACAGTCTCTGTTGCCACTACTCAGCTCTGCCTTTGCAGCTAGAAAGTGGCTATAGACAACAAGTAAATAAACGGGTATGGCTGTGTTCCAATAAAACTTTACTAAAATAGTAGTAGGATTTGGCCCGCAGGCCAAAGTTTGCTGTTCCCTGATTTAGGCTCTATTTCTCTCCAAACTGTGCGAAAAGAAGGTAGGAGGCCACGTGGGAGAACTAAGTGTTTAGCACGTGTCCTTCAGTAGGAACGAGGGAAATGAGCCATGCTTGTGTGGCTTCAAAGGAAGTGGGTTAAATGGATCCTTCTCTCCCTGAAAAAGTCACCTGGACTCTCTCTGCAAGATCAGAACAGTCTCAAAATGGAAAGAATGGAGCTGGTTGGTGTGGGGAGAGGGACGTAGAACTGGTGTTTGGTGCACATAATATTCCCACAAGAGGGCTCTGCTCACATGGCTCCAGGCTCCTACCACGTGGCGCTACATTCCCCAGTATCAAAATTTTTTAGCAGCTGGAGGAGAAGTCAGCAAATGTCTGCAACAACAAGAGCTTTCAAATGGTTCTTTGAACCGTCTCCTCAAAATACTCTTGGTTTTGCCATATGGAGAAGGTGCCAAACATTCCCAGAAGCCTGCTGAAATCTTCAAGAAATAAACATTTGAGAAAAATCCTTCCTGGTATTTTTCTGTGTCCCCCTCTGCCCACCACACACATGTTATTTCCACCAACATCTCTTGCACAGGGAAAGTGTTTTCTCAAATCCTCAGTTCCCGCAGTAGAGATCATTTATGCCCATTCTGTCTCCACACTTCTCTTGGAGGAGAAAAATCTCTTCCCCCATCAAGCTCTTGAGTAGAGAAAGAAATACTTTCACAAAACAAGCCAGGCAGCTCCTCCTTAGGAGTTGCAGTACCTTCTGTATTCTTTTCTGCTCCATCAGCCCTGCCTCTGAGACCAGAAAGCCTCAGGAACCCCTGAGTGTCTGGTGTGCAACAGATCCCTGAATTGAGTTCTTCGTGTCTGGGAAAGGGTCACCAAAATGAAATGAAACTTCTCAGTCTGCCTCCCTTCCACCCTGGTCCCCTTTATTTTTCCCCAACCAACCCTCAACATCTGGCATATATCAGGTTTGAGGTGTCATTCTCCTGATGCTCTAAAATGTATCTCTGTGGTGGGATGCTGGGCACAGGCTGTGGGTGGTTTGCTACGTATATGTGAAGGTTTTCCCCTTTGACTCTTGGAAGAGTCCCCATGCTGCCAAGCCGACAATGGAACTGGGATTCTACCTTGAGTAGAAGTATTTATTTTCCAACTATCCTAACTTGGATAGATGTTTGAGGAGAAGATTACAGGGCCCCCTTGGAGCATTTATTTTTGCTTTATTTTTGATGTGGGCTTGGGTAATAGTCAAGCTGAGAGATTTCCAAAAGAAGATCTTTTGCCCATCCTCTGGGCTTTCCAAACAATAGCTCAGCTTCTCCAAATAAGAATGATCGTAATAGATGCAATTTCTCTTAATCAAGAGACTCTCAGACTTGAGTATGCATTAAAATCATCTAGAATGCATCTGAAGTAGAGAAAAGAAAAGAAGAAAGAAAAGAAAAGAAAGTCACCTGGGCCCACCCCTGGTTCCCTAGGACTGGAGAAGAGGCTGAGAATCTCTGTTTCGAACACATGCAATCCCCCTCTTAGGTCATTCTAACATGGGTGAATTAGGAACCACAGCTGGAGACAGGCCTACTTCCCCTGAGGAAGGGGAACGTAATGGACCAACTCTGGGACATGATTCCTCAGTCCTCAAATGGGCATTATGGACCTGGGTTGTAAGAATGTTCTTGCCCAATCCTAACAATCTCCAAAAACTTATTTGATGAAATCAAAATAAGAGAAATCCAAAGATTCAAGAAAATTTGAGCCTGGTACTTTTGGGGGGTTACAAAGCATTTTCACACACATTATTTCATTTATTTTTATCAGAGTTTTTTGACTCCTTGGGTTAATGGACTCTCCAGGAATACATGGATAGATTTCAGGGAGACTGTGAAGTTGGATGAGAAGTATTTTTTCACCAAACTCTAACTAAAATTAAACATGTTCCTCAATTATGAATGTAAGCAACGAACCACTGTCCCAGTGGTACCTGTGACTTTGTCACCAAACGAAATCACAGATATTTTTATATCACACCCCTACTGTTGTAAGATATGTCAAAATATCATTTAGGCTCATCACTAGTTTGGAATCATGGTAGTCTTTAGACCCACTGCTAAATCTTGTCATTTAATGCACTAATAAAGGCACACATTTATTTCTTTATCAATTAAATTTAATACTTTGATAATTGTTTTTCAATGTAAATTGGTTTTGTTTGCAATTCTATGTATTTTATTTTATGCATTTAAAAATACAATTATGAAAAGGAATCCATAAGCATCCGAGACTACCAAAGGGATCCTAGGGGGGAAAAAAAAGGTTTCAGAATCCCTCATCAAATTACCACAATTACTCCTTGAAGATAGCAAGGTAGTTACTATTATCCTCTTTCCAAAGATGAGGAAGCTTAGGAAGTTCAAGTAACACGCCCAATGTCGCAAAGCTATTGGGTAGCACAGCCTGGACTCAGATCAGATTCTCAGGGTTCCTTACCACAGTTAGCTGTGTGGGAGGGAACCAGGGCCTTTCTCTGTGCAGTACACTTGATGTGGAGTAGTGGGGAAGGAAAAAACAGTGAGAAATTCTTGCATCTGGGGAAAGCTTTAGAGTGATCACCGGAACAGCTGGAGGATGAGCTGCAGCAGAGAGCCGGGCCTGTCAGGCTGGGGTGCGGTGATTAATTGGTGCAGGGAACACAGCCAAGAGCAGAGAAGCCACACCAGGCCTCAATCCATTCGTCCATGCCCTGGGGTCAGAGATGGAGCAAATGGAATCTTTTATAAGAGAGGAAAGCATGGAATGTAGCCATCGGGAGAGTTCTGCAAGGAATTCACAGGTGTTTTCTTATTGCACTCCCTCCTCCCCAAGGACCTCTGGGTGTACTGTTAGCAATCAAGAGGGAGGATGGGGGTGCGGTAGGGCTGGGCTCTGCGATCTTTCATGCATCCCTCCCCAGCCCTGTATTTCTGTGAGCTACAGTGGTTTCAACTGAAACAGCAGAAACTGTGTTCAAGTCACAAGGAACTGACTCACCGGGAGATTCATTAGGGTCTTGAGCTAACTTCAACAGGTGGACAGGAAGGGGTTTTCAGTTTTCGAGGCCATGAGCAGACCTCTTCACCACTTTATACTCTCAGGCACCTCATCTTGGTAAGTCTGCAGATTTAGGTTCAAGAGAAACTTAGCCAACTTTCCACTCTCTTGAAGAAAGAAAGCTTCAGAAGTTGGTTCAGCTCATTTCTTCCCACTGAAATGCTGGCCAGAATGTGTTGGTGATTGATATTCAGAAGCATTATTGACCCTCATCAGAGTTGCTATGAATCAGGAAATCAGGGGGACATTTTTTTTCCTTAACATTTAATTGAATTATGAAATGGTAGAAGATTTGGAAAAGTTTTTTTTTGTTTTTGTTTTTGTTTTTGCTTTTGTCAATATACAATGTGGTTGATTATTGTGGCAAATTCCTGAAACCTCCCTCCCTCCCCCCTCTCCCCCCTCCCTCCCAACTATGTCCTTTCTGTTCACTTGTCATATCAACTTCAAGGAATTGTGATTGTTGTGTCTTCTTCCCTCCCACCCCGCGGTTT
>NW_007729207.1:181690-187428 GCF_000696425.1 Galeopterus variegatus | reverse complement strand
CCAGTGAGCGGGAACCGGTCTGTATGTGGGATCCGAACCCTCGGCGGGAGCGCCTCCGCGCTTCCCAAGCGGCGCACTAGCGCAGTGCGCCACCGGGCCGGCCCCAGGAAAAGTTTTTTTTAAAAAATCACTTTTAATCTCACCACCCAGGAAAACCTATTTTGGTGCATTTTTCCCTGGGCAGACAAGTGAACAGGCAACTTCCCTCTCCACAATGTCTAGAAAGCAGACAAGTACAACCACTGGGTTCATAAAAACCAGTCTCATTAGTGGGATGTTATGAATGCAGACTCCTACTGTGTTGCCTTTTTGGCCATACAAAATCAGGTTCAGAAATGTCATGGAAAGTCTTCCTGTCTTCTGTTTTCCCTCCCTCCCTCTGCCCTCCTCCTCACAGAATCTCAGCTTCATCTTCTGTCCTGCAAACTGCTACTTTCACAGGCTTAGTTAAGTAGCAGAGCATGAATTCTAACCCAGGCAGGCCATCTGTCTTAGTCCATTTGTGCTGCTATAACAAAATACCACAGACTGGGTAACTTACAAACAACAGAAATTTACTTCTCACATTTCTGGAGGCTGGAAGTCCAAGATCAAGGCATCAACAAGTTTGATGTCTGGTGAGGGCCTGATATCACCTTGTTGCTGCATCCTTTGGAGGGAACGAGTGCTGCGTCCTCACACGGTAGAAGGGACAGCAGTGTAAAAAAGGGCTAGGCTAGTTCCTTTCAGCTCTTTTATAAGGCAGTAATCCATCCTTAATGGACTTAATCACTTCCCCAAAAGCCTCATGTCACAGTACCACAATGGGGATTAAGTTGCACACATGAATTTTGGAGAGGACACATTTAAACCATAGCACCATCTAAGTTGGGAGCCCTTATCTGTAGCAGATTGTATTTTCCCTGTAGTCAGCAGTGTCCTATAGAACTCCAAGGTATGAGGACCAGGCTAACGGTTTCAGATTCTTTAAAAGAGAAAATGTATGAGACCAACAACTGTCCCCCTTTTCCCAGTATCAGTCATCTCTCACAGTGTAACTTAACTTCTTATTATGCTACAAGATCCTTTCTTCCAAATAGAGAGCAGAAAAGAGGGAAGTAGGTGGATAAACCACCCCACCCACTACATTGCATAATAAGATCTAACTTTTTTTAGCACTTAATCTGTGCCAAGTACTATTCCAATTGCTTACTATGTAACTCATCAAATCTTCACATCGACCCTATGAGGAAACTGAGGTAGAGAGGTCACATAATTTACTATCCCAAGGCCATATAGTTAGTAAGTAGCATGACATGAATTCTAATCCAGACCACCTAATTATGGGAGGCCCCATCCTGGCAGGTTGTATTTTCCAAAGATGGTGGCACCAAAGTATGTGTCTTGTCCCACATGGTTTCTTACAACATATAGCAACACTCCTCCATACAGCAATTGGAATCTACGTTCCCTCTCCTTGAACCTGGGTAAACCCTTATAAGTGTCTTGACCAAGGGAATGTGAAGGAAGTGACATGGTGTGACTTCCAAGGCCAGATTATAAAAGGCAATACAACTCCTGCCTAGCTCGCTTTCTTGGGACACTTTCCTTTAGAATCCAGCTGCCATGTTGTAAGGAAGCCTATGCCACATGGAGTGGCCGTGTATGGAGTTCTGGCTGACTGCCCCAATGAGGCTTCCAATCGAGAGACAGCATCAACCACCAGAAACGTGAGGAAGTGGGCCTTTAGATGGTTCCAGCCCCAGTTTTTGAATTTTCCCTCTGAGGCTCTAGGCACCACAGAGCAGAGGTGAGCTTTACTGTGCCCTGTTTGAATTTTTAACCCACAAAAATTGTGTGAGAATAAATAATTACGATGTTTGAGTTCTGAGCTGATGTGCATGTAGCCAGAGTAAGGGAAACATTACCCTTAGCTGTTACAGTAGGGCTGGGGCAGGCTCTCAGTTCCTCTCCATCCCCACCTTTATTCTGGCTGACTCTGGTCATCAACAAGCTCACATCTGCCATGAGGAACATTCTGCATAGATTTTTCTTGGTCCAACTCCATTGGAGGAATGATTCCCATTAGGCTTTCTAGTGCTTAATTCTTTGCATTTTCCCAGTTTTCACAGGTCTTTTATTGGGGTATAAGAAGAGGCAGCCTCAGAGCCTCTGAGCCAAATGCCATTTTAAGCCAGATGTTAAATTGGCCTCTTTAGGAAAGATATAGCTGTTCCCTCAATAGTTGTATAGTTGTTGACTAGGACTTACTCAGACCAGTACCGAGCTTTGTCTATGTGAGTTTGTTCAGTCGAGAAATACAATACAATAATTTTCTAAAGAAAAAAAGAAAAGTAGAAATGTGCTGTGTGCTTGAAATCTTGACCATTAGATCTCCTCTATCATGCTCTTCTCTGGAAAAAGAAAAAGAAAGTGGGAAAGGTTGAAGCCAGCAAACCAGGAAAATAAAATAAAGGCCCAAGTTCAGGTGAAAAAAATCTACTAATGTTCAATTTGATTGCAGGAGCGATTCAGGATATTTAAGATTTTCAAAGTTATGGACTCTAAGATTCTCCTGCTACCCCAGAGCTTTTGTATGTTTTTAGAGCTTTGTCCTCAGATATAAATATGGCTCACTTCTTTTAGCCCTCTGCTCAAATTTCTTGTAAAATTTCTGTAGGTGATAATACACTGTCAGTGGTTTTGTGGGGGAATGGGGATTAGAGATGGTAACAGGTAAGGGATCAACACTCTTTCATTAACATAAGAAAAGTCCATGTGCCAGTTTCATACAGATTATAATGTCCAAATAAGCACCTATAAGTGGACATGTGTTTATTTAACATTCAAGTTTGAAGAATCGTACTCCTCAATAAATTACTGAAATTCTGTGTGTCTCTAGACATATTCCTATACTTTCATAGACCACAGGGCTGAGGAGGAAGAAAAAAGGACAAACAGAAGAGGGAGGTACACCAAAGTTAAATGCCTAAATACCCTAGTTTGAATTTTAAAGGATTCGGTATTGCTTTACTGGCTCAGGGTCCCATCAAGGGCAGATGGCACATGCAGAATATGATTATTTGAGGAGGTTGTACTTGCAAAGGGTCTCTTTACAGTGGTGTGCGTGGAGGGAACCACAGGGGTAGTGCATAAGCCGAGGACTAGCAGTAGTGAAGTTGTCACCACCCATAGGCCTAAAAGGGAGAGAGAGGTTACTGGAACTGAAAGGAGAGAGAGTTGTCTGACCTTCCATCAAGACATAGTTGAGGAAAGAGGGGACCAGGGGAATTAATACCCTGATCTCACTGTCCCCCCTTCTTGTATCTGCTGGAACTTCCCATTGGCTACACCTACCTGGAAGCCAGAGAGGTAGGAGACTATTGCACTAGACCATAGAGACAGCTCCTGGGGAAGACAGCAGAGTAGGGAGGGAAAGTGGATCTGGAGGGTGAAAGGGAGAGATCCAGCATAAGTGTCACCCACTCACATAAAACTTTTCAAAAGTGGAAAATGCTTAGTTGAAGATGGTGCTAAATATTATTAGTAATGCCCAAAAAGTACAAATGCAACTTTAAATCAAATACAGATTTTAGAAAGACATTTACAAGAGCCTGAGGTTTATCACTCATCTTCTTGGCACAGATATAAGTGAGCACTCTGGGTGTACAGCAATAAACTCCATTCCTAGTTATCTACATGTGGCTGATCTTCACAGTGATGGCAACTACACCAGAAACTCCTGGGCATTGTGCCTCAGTAAGTGAGCATTTTAAAATGTAAGTCCAAGAAAGTTTCTCTTGTTAACCACCTCTCTTTCATGGCTTGCAGTGAAACCTAGAGTCTTTACAATGGCCTACAAGGCCCTCGATAATAAGCCCCTGGCTACTTCTCTGAACTTACCACTATTATTCTCTCCCTTGCCCACTTGACTCCAGCCACACTAGTTCAAATACATTCATCATAATCTACCCCAGGGCCTTTGCACTTGTTTTATGTGCTCTTTTCCAAATGTAAACATAACTCATTCCCTCACTTTTATGAGTATATGTTCAAATGTCACCTTTAAAGAACCTGCCTGACAATGCTGTATATAATAATAACTATGCCAGATGTGTTTTCCAAAAATGGCCACACTAATATTTCTAGTCTCACATAATCTTCCAGGAATTTTCCACTTCCAAACAACAGATGGGATTTGTTGCTTTTCCTCCCCTTGGGTGGGACTTATGACAAGTTCAACAAATAGAATGTTGTAGAAATAATGCTATGGACTTCTAACACTAGGTCATAACAGATGATATACCTTCCTTCTGATGCTTTCTTTTTCTTGGGACATTTGCCCTTGTAACTGAGCCACTATTTTTGTAAAGAAGCAAAGGCCACATGAATAAACCACATATAGATGTTTCATCCAACAGTTCTGGCCAAGATTTCAGACAATAGCCAGCATCAATCACCAAACATGGCAATAATGAGCCATTAGGCAATTCCAGCCTACAGCCTTCGTGCCACCTCAGCCTGCAAGTGGATTAGTCAGAAGTTATTACTACCAAGACCTGCTTATATTACAGATTCATGAACACAACAAATGGCTGTTTATGCCACAAATTTTTGGAGTAATCTGTAATGCAGCCATAAAATTAGAACATATTTTTGGTGTCAGAAGTGAGATGCAGTGGCCAAAAAAAGTAAAACGTGGGAGTTGCTTTGGGACAAGGTACTGGGCAGAAACTAGAAGAAGCTTAGAGAGAGAATTAGCAAAAGTCTAAAGGATCTTGAAGAGACTGTTAGAGGAAGACTGATAACCTCAATGAAGCTGTCACTGAGGGCTGAAAGAAAAGTGGGGAAAATGTTATTAGAAGTTGGGAGAAAGAAAATTCTTATCATATAGTGGGAGAAAGTTTAGCAACATTGTTTCCACAATAATATGGAAAGTTGAAGACCTACCTAGTTAATCTGATGATCTAACTAAAGAGATTTCAGGCAAAGTATTAAAAGTGCCTCTTGGCTTCTTCCCCTTGTCTATGATAAAATAAGAGAGAGATGGCCTTTTTTAAAAAGAAATTATTCACTTTTCAAGTAAAATTTAAAGGAAATATAAAGGAGCCAAGAATTTCTGGGTCCTAAAAAAAAAATTATTTCTTAATCCCAGCCTCTCCAATATTTTCAAATTAAGAGAAGACTTCAGAGCAAAGATTAAACCCAAGCTGAAATCATAAGATCTTTTGTTAAAACCTCAGAAATACTGAAGGCAGTTCCTCAAGAACTGTTTTGTTCAGACTAAGAGCCCTCTAAAGATCTTTAGGGATTGTTTCACAGATCTTCTCTGTTAATGAACAGAACTCTTAAGAATATAACTAGTGTTGTCCTTCACCAACTTTACCTCAAGCTTCACAACAAGTAATGGAGTATATTACAAATTGATTTGTAAGAAACCCACAAGGTTTTTTTAGAGAATTATATCAGCTCATATGAAAAAAAAAAAAAGGACAATTAACATTTTACATGCAGGAAGCAGAGGGAGAAACCTATTCAGCTGCAAAATGGGCCACTTTTTACAAAAAAGGAAAAGAATATTTGGAAGATATAACAATGAGCCATGGTGAATCATTGCCAAGCAGTAAGGCTGCACCCTAATCAAGTAACTAGCAATATGAACCCTGTTGGGCTTCAAAATTGTTATGAACTCATATGTGCCTCCTGTTTCCCCCTTTTTGAACAGGAGGGTCTATGCCTTCATTATATGCTGCATGTGT
>NW_007729207.1:180687-181224 GCF_000696425.1 Galeopterus variegatus | reverse complement strand
TGAACTCATATGTGCCTCCTGTTTCCCCCTTTTTGAACAGGAGGGTCTATGCCTTCATTATATGCTGCATGTGTAGAGAGCAGGCAAATTGTTTCCTGAGTTGACAAGTCTTAAGATAAACAGGAACTGTCTCCAGAAGCTTTATTTGAGGAACTTAACCCAAGGAGCTTCAATTGCATGTGAACATGACCTTGAAGGCAAGATCCTAGACTGTTAGTCTGAGCTTTGCAGACCCCAGGGGAGAGAGTAGGCTGCTTTGCATATGAGAGGAATACAAATTATTGTGGCCAGAGGATAGACTATAGCTAAGTGTATTCCAAGAATAGGCACGGCAATATTTCTGGTCCCACATACTGTTCCAGAACCCTGACAAGAAGTGGAGTCTATTTCTTCTCCCTTTGGGCAGAACTTGAGAAATATAGCATCCATGGAAAGCAATGATAAACTGTTGTTGAAACACGTAAAAGAAAACTGAAATAAATGGAGGTATAGTTATGGATGGGATGCCTCAATGCCATAAAAATAATAATTATCCCT
>NW_007729207.1:179504-180335 GCF_000696425.1 Galeopterus variegatus | reverse complement strand
AAACAGACCAGGAAATTCAGATGTGTCTCCATGCATATATGCATGCTTTGTTATAAATGTGGCCATACAGAGCAGTGGGGAAATAACAGTCTTTTCAATAAGTGATGTTGGGACATTTGGGTATCCAGAGGAAAAAAATTAAATCAGAGCACTTCTCCACTGCAATTCCAGGTTAATTTTAGACCTAACTGTGTAGGTAAAACTTTCAAAATTTAATATAGATGAATATCTGAATGACCTCAGGTTAAGGAAGAATTTCATAAACAATAGTAAAAATGCACTAACTATCAACAAAAAGGTTGATAAAATCAACTACACTAAAATTCAGAACTTTCATTTATCCAAGGACACCAAAAACAAGGTGCAAAGAAACTCACTGACTAGGAGGAAATATTTGCAATGTATAAAAACCCACAAACGGTTAGCATCCAAAATATATAAATAACCCTGTATTAGTAAGTTTTCTGTTACTGATAACAGAATACCTGAAACTAGGTAATTTATTAAAAAATGGGATTTATTTCTTCAGTCTTAGAGGTTGGGAAGTCCAGGGGGTA
This sequence comes from Galeopterus variegatus, assembly GCF_000696425.1. NCBI lineage: Eukaryota > Metazoa > Chordata > Mammalia > Dermoptera > Cynocephalidae > Galeopterus > Galeopterus variegatus. The sequence continues at coordinate 179,778 of NW_007729207.1, read as the reverse complement.
CATTCAGTGAGGACTTTCGTCTTGGTGGGGGCTCTCAGCAGAGTGCCATGGCAATGCGGGTTATCACATAGCAAGGGTGCTTTCATGGGCTCTCCTTATAAAGCCACCACTCCACACATGATAACACATTAATCCATTAACTCGTTAACAGATTAATTGATTCATATGGGCGGGGTTCTCACAGTCCAATCACCTCCTTAAAGCCCCACCTTTCAATGCTGCCACATTCAGGATCAGTCTTCCACATGAGCTTTAGAGGGGACATTCAACCCAT
>NW_007729207.1:178140-179293 GCF_000696425.1 Galeopterus variegatus | reverse complement strand
CAATGCTGCCACATTCAGGATCAGTCTTCCACATGAGCTTTAGAGGGGACATTCAACCCATGTCAAACTCTTTACCATCACTAGCAGTCAGGAAAATGCAAATTAAAACCTGAATGAAATAATATTTCCAGCCATCAGGTTGGCAAAATATTTTAGTCTGTAAATACCGAATGTGGGCAAGAATGTTGGGGGGGGGGGAGAAATTTCAAACATGCTGATGGGATTATAAATAGGTCTTTACAGAGCAACTGGGCAGTCTCTAATAAAGTTGAAGCTGCTTATAGTATATGATCCAGCATTTCCACTTCTAGGTGTATATTTTACAAGACATTTCTGTACATACACACAAAGAACAATGTCCAAGAATATTTGTAGAGGCATTGTTTGTTATAAGAAAATATTGGAAACAACCTAAATGTTTACCAGCTGGAAAATGAAAAAAGACAAATGTGGTTTATTCATACAATGGAATGTTTTACAGCAGTTAAAATGAATGAGGTAAAAATATAGACATAGATAAATCTCTAAAACATGATATTGAGTAAAAAATCAAGTTGTAGAATAATGCAAACAGAATGATCTACTTGCATAAAGTTTAAAAACATGCAAAACAATACTGTAGTTTATGATATTGCATGTGCAGTAAAAATATTAAGACATCCTTAAGAATGATAACATCGAAATCCAGGATAAAAACAAAATCCATCTGGAGAAAAAATAGAAGTAGAGAGAAGTAATAGGGAGTTGCAGGCATATTTGTGATGTTTTATTTCTTTAAGAAGAAAAAGGGGGCTGTGGCAAAATGTTACAATTTCATAAAGCTTTGCTGTGGGTAAGTGGGCACTCAATACACCCGTTTGCTATCCTTTTCTGTTGACTTATTTTTTTAAAGCTTAATGGGAATTAAAGCCTCAGTGAGTTCATATAGTTTGTTGCCTTATTTGTGGATCTAGTAATACATTTGTTACACAACTTCTGCAGAGAATGTTGCTAGGTGTGCCTGGAATTCTGTTCATATTGTTCTCTAAAGTCAAGTCTATACATTGTCTGCAACGCTCTTCATTTTAGGTAAAATGAGAAATCAGTTATTCTCCCTTTCCTGGCAGAGGGGTTTCTTTTACATTTATCATCAGAAAATCCACTCACAACCAGT
>NW_007729207.1:174604-177640 GCF_000696425.1 Galeopterus variegatus | reverse complement strand
CCCTTTCCTGGCAGAGGGGTTTCTTTTACATTTATCATCAGAAAATCCACTCACAACCAGTTCAGTCTACTAAAGAAAGATAAGATGTAATCACATTAACGCCAAATTGTCTAAAGACCAGGAAAAAAAGAAAAACTCAGCATATGCACTGTGGTTGCTAAAGCCATAGTAAATATCAAATTTTAATTTTCCAGAATGAAAAGGAAGATTGAATTATCAAAGATGATGATCAAGGCTTGTGTTAGGACTCTACAAACTCTTGGTTATCGAAAAGTTTCTAAGAGGTCAGTTCATCTCCGTGCCTACATCTACATCTAGATTCACCCCACTGTGTAAAGAATAAGAGTGTTATAAGATGGGGCTTGATTATCAGGAAATGATGGCAAGTAGATAGCTTTGTTTTCTGTATTTATTTTATTGCTTGTTTATTTTTTCATTTTTACATGCAAAGCCATAAGATATACTCTTTGGTTGTATTCCCTAAAAGCTGACCCTTAGATTTAGGTGAAATCACTTTATTTGGGGTGGAAATCCCACACAGGACAAGGAGGGAGTTGGGGAACAACGAAACTGGAAAGGTAAAAAGGTGTGGGTTGCTGCTATGGCAACTGGGTCTCAGTTTTGCTGGAGACCCTGAGAGATGGTGTAGAACGGCTGTTGATATTGGCCCTACAAAGCGTAAGAAAGCAGGGGTGATCATCCACCAACTCCTGCTTTGATGGTTGTTCTTGGGGGAATCAACACTTTGCACTTCAGGCCCGGCTCTCCTGTGTGCTAGCCAGCAGGTTCCTGTGGGCACAGAAAGCCCTCAGGCTGTGTTCAGAAGCCAGCTGCACACAAAGGAACTGTACAAAAATTTCAAATGATGTCCGGCATGGGCCAAGGGGATCTGCCAACAGCACCTGCCAAAGATATCTACAATAGAGGACACTGTATCATGTTTTCCGAAGCACGGGACACGTACCACCAGTAGCTCAGGAGACGTTTTTAGATGGTTCTGGGTCATGGCATTAAATAACACTGAGTCACATGGCGGGAAAGTTATTCCCTTTCTCTCATCCCTTCTGGTTATCCAAGGAAAGTGTCTCATTTTGGTACTAATTATGGCTTTAATACACCTCCAGTCTTTGCTAGCTCCCAGTTTAGCAGTGAGAGTCAGCCTCAGGCTCAGAATGGTTACTGACAACCACTGACCTTGTCCTGTTTTCATTGTATTTATTTTATAGTTACCTTCAACTTATAGCAGGTGGTACTATTTATTCGTTACGAGCAACAATGCTTCTTCCTTTTCAAATAAATTTATTTAATCTTTTAAGCTAGTCAATTTAAAGAACAACATTAAGCAAATAATAGAACCATAAAAATGGTATGATATGGCTAAAGTCTGGGAAATTCTCTTTGCTAATCCCCTTACCCTAAGCTTCAGTCTTCCCAATATTAACCTTATAGGGTTGATGGGAAAATTCAAATGGGATAATATTTTTCAAGCAACAAACACCCACCCGGAAGTAATAAAAAAAAAATTAGCAAATGTTAGTTCTCTCCTCTTGACATATTTATAAGAAAATGTAGGCATTTAAAAAACAGACCTTAGAAAAATTATCAGAACACTATTGATCAGATATTAAGCTGACAATGTCATTTTCTTTAGAAAAGCCCTTTCCCATCATTTGTCCCATCATAAGAAACTGGGAACTGCAGTAACTGGGTCTTTTTGATCTATTTCACACGTTTTTTGGTCTTTTTTTTTTTTCTTAATTATTGAAACGTAATTGACTGTACATATCTGTAGGGTACAACATTGTAACGTGCATTAGAAAGTTTGCACATAGATGCAGTGGTGGTAGTTACCATTTATGTCCACTGGAGCCATCTTAATTAATTTGTGTATCTTGATTGTATTCGTCGAAATGATCTGCAGTGTTTAAACTACATTTTTTCTATGACTTTTTCCGCTCAGTGTGGAAAGCGCTTACAAGTTTCTTATCCAAATAGTAAAGCAATGGGAGCCCAGAGAGCCTTCCTCTGGTGTTTTCAGTAGAGAAAAATCCCCAGGGAGGATGTTTCAGTAGAGAAAAATCCATCATTACAGAATTCCTGAGACCTGTTGTGAGAAGGTAGTTTGACTTTGTGTTCTTAAAAGAGTGAAAATGTCAATTTGGAATACAATGTGATGTTTCTTTCATGGGAAAAAAAGCAACACGGAAATCCCCAAAGTATGAGTTATTGCTGGATTTCTTTCTTGTTAGCATATTTCAATTTTGGGTTTTGGCGTTTTAATACTTTTACCACCTAAAGGTGATGTATCGAAGGTTTGGCATCATGTCCAGAAAAGCCCTTACCTGTCAACAGGATTTCCAGGAATGTTGTCTGCAATCATTTTGAAGGGACGCAATTCTTTTAATGAATATGCCACTTATGGTGAATAAAGGAAGGGGTGGCCCTTGGGAAAAGTAAGAGGGTGGATGCCAGGGTGAGGAGAGGATATAAATAGCAGAGAGTCCTATCTGTCCTTAGGTTATTCTTGAAATTAATCAAATTCTGCCAAGTGGTAGATTCCTGATCAGAAGAGATGAACAACTGCAAAGAGCCAAAGAGAAAACATCTACACCCTCTTGGAGCTTGCATTCTGGTATAGGATTTTAGCCTCTTCTTGTGCCATGAACCCATGGTAGTTGATAAAGTCTACTGACATTTCTCAAAATAGTGTTTTCAAATGTATAAAATAAAATATGCAGAACTCAAAGAAAACCAATTATACTCAAATTCAGTAACTTGCAACACTGTGCTTGACCTATATCACTGCACAGGCCATTAGCAATGTTATTTTAAAGAATGCATTTCAATAATTATCTCAACCATCACATGTATTTGAATGTGCCTGGTCTATTCCTAGCTTGCATGCTTATCCTTATTACAAAAGGCCATGCAGACTTACAGAGAATTAAGAGTTCTCATTTGAACTGTCCAGTCTTAAAAAAAATTTTTTTTTTTTTTGTCTTTTTTCGTGTCCGGCAACGGATCACAACCCTCAGT